>NC_142384.1:5198059-5243059 GCF_059441005.1 Hippichthys cyanospilos | reverse complement strand
CCGTGTTAGGGTAAAAGAGGGTCGGAAAATGGTTGGCACTGAATAAGTTAACGCTTGTGGGGTATTTTGTCCTATCTTTTGATCTTTACACCAAATGCATTTCACATCAAAGGGAAAGCAAACACCAGGGAGCTGAAATTTCACCCAGTGACCATTTAGTAATCACTCTATCAGGAGCGTGCCATCCCTTAACTAAAATACTGACAGGAATACTGTAAAATTCAGACTCTATTTTTTATCATGATTTGAGTCCTGCAGTTTATATTCCAGTCCGGTTTATCTGCAGTTTATCTTTGGAGCCACCAGGCGCAATGCCCCCGTAAGGCAAATGCGAGTATAGTATCTGTTCAAGGTGTCAATTTATGGAAAACTATGAAACAACTGAAAAGATGGGAATCAATGGCTGCGGTCAAAATTATTTTTAAAAACATTATTAAAACATAAAAATTATGCATGAGTTGAATAAGATCTCCTACATGTCACATGTACATTTGAGAGAGATATTTATCTCTCAAATGTATAAATGAATGTATGTATGAAAAAGTTGGTGTGTGTGTATATATCCATTTATATGTAGTCAGTTGAAGATATGATGTTGCTGTTAAAAAATATTAATAAAAAAGAAAAAAAGGTGTTTTAGTGATGTTACAGCCTGCAGCTTTGAGTCTGGTGCGGCTGATCCGTGACAATTTTTTCGTCCTCAATTTTTGCTGCTGCAATTAGTATGCCACTGCGACTTATAGTCTGAAATTTACAGTGTTAAAATTATAATCCAGAATGAATGAAAAAAAGTCTCTTCTTATTTTATTTTTGGGCCATATCCAGCAGCCCTAGATTTGAGCATATTTTTTAAAAAAAATTCTGAGAGAGTATAAATAATTCTCATTGCACTGACACTCAAAGTAAATATTTGCCTCAGACACATTGTCATTTTTATTTAAATAAAATCATATAGGAAAAATACAGTGTCAGGTAAGAGACTTTCAAGCTTTCCATGCACGTCACAATTAGACCCTCCCCCGGGTTTAGAACTAAACTGAGGCTGTAATTAATCCCTCCCTAAATGTAACCTGTCCCTTGCTGCCTCATTTTCTCCATTGGAGCTTCTCAAACATAAGCAAGCAAGACATTTCTATGAAGGCCAAAAGTGTGCAAATCCAGGCCCAAGGCTTCCTCTTTCATATCACATGAGCCGGAAACCAGATAGGGAACGGAAAGGAATGCAAAAAACAAAAGCTGACGGCATTCCCTGATTAATTGTTACATTTGCATTTGATATCAGGAAGCTGTGGCTAGAACCTCAGGTTTATCTCAACGGTCTTAAATCCAGATGATTATTGTCAAAAGAAAAGTTAAATGAGCCGAAAGCAAGACAGACGAAACAATCACATAAGTGGCAGATAATAGTTTGGGTCGGGGTGATAACGCGAGTTAGGGGTGAGTTTAGCACCTGCTCTTGGCTTATCTGCTGCGTTTGTGTGCCCATATGATAAGCAGGTCATTACGGCTGCTAATAGTCGGCCTGTGGAGACGGGGTCCACCCAGCAGCCTGCTGGGAGCAACAATGTGGTCAACCGAATACAGAAAATAGAAAAGAAGCACATTGGCAAAATGCTTTTAATCATACTTATCCTCCTGGGACTCTATGCATTTTGTGTCCGCTGTTGTGTCCAATTTGTCTCAGCAAGACAGCAAAGTAATTGCAACCCAGGCAAACACACGAGATATCACTGCAAAGGCCAGGATGTCCATGAATGAGTACACCAGGACTTGGTAGAGTGCTTGAATGAGTCAAAAGATAAATACCAAAAACACACCCCACACACTCACACACACACACACACACACAAACACTTGCATACTTGACACGCTGACTATAAACATCATTATTATCTATAAAAATAATATAACATGTATCCTTTTTTACATTAACAAAAGAAATATAAATCACCTTTCAACAACTGTTCATTATTTTTTACAGTGTTTAGTCTAATATAGAAACAAATAAGCAAGTGCATCAAAGTGCCTGTAATAAAAAAAAAAAAAAAGATGAAAATTTGTATTTTATTGCAACCATGCTTCACATGACAAAAAACAAAGCCTTTTCCCTGGGGTCATCCGCGCCTTCCCTGGCATCACCTTGCGCCCCCACAGGGGGCCCGCCCCACTATTTGATAAGCACCGTACTAGTGATAGAACCTTTTCTCCCAGACCCATTTCTGATATCAATAATACGCAGGCAAGGAGGTCAACAAATGATATTTGGAGTCAATATATATTTTCAGTAAAAGGGAAAACAAGGATGTCAATACACAAATAAATAATACCTTTGCCGAACTTTTACAATTCACTTCCAAATATGTATTTAGACTTGGTTTCCCCCCCAGATGCAGACATTCAATCCCAAGTACTTTTTTCCCCCATTCATTCACACCTCAGCAGCATCCGCGTCACCTGTCACTAGCTATGAGAATGAAGAAGAACAGAAGCGAGTGATTAAAGAGCGCAAGACGTCATCAGCAACTTGCTCCCAAGTCCTTGAAAGACTGCATTTCGCCCCACAAATCCCACAACAATTAAACTCTTGTGCAGCGGTTTGCCATTGGCTGTGATTAGCAAACACGACAGCTGAACAAAACCTGCACGATTTCATGGAGTCGTGACGACCGCGTTACATATCTGGCCGCGCTTATTAAGCCCCGCTGTGTTATGACGATTTCCATTGCCGCATGACTTCTAATCAACGACATGAGCCACCCAAGCGCAAGTTTTCTCCGACTGTCCCGTGTTACACTCCATCCTGACGTGCAATCAGAGGCCTGCTGCCCTGTGCCAAAGCAGAACGTACGTAAATTGCTAGCTGATGAAAGACTGGAAAGATTGTGTTTTCTTCAACAGGATCGCCTCGTTGTTTTCCTCTCGAAGGGCCGTAATGGATTAGCCCTCATGAAACACTATTCTGGCTGCCCGCGAGCCACCTTTAGACATTTTTTTTTTTCCCAGCACACCCTTCACTTGTGAAAGCCAGAAGCAGGGACTAAATATCTGGGAAAGATGGAAAGATGGAGTGGGGGGCGAACTGTGTTTGTGTACCAGCGTTGCCATCACAACCAACAACACAACACGATATAACACACATACACCAAAAGGCATCCATCCCACCTCCTAAACCGCATCTGTCCGTGTCTAATCCGAGACCCCCTTGACCCCCGCACGTGTTGTGTGACAGCGCATCGGATCTTCTAAGGCAAGCAACACTGACACACAGTGGCCACCCATGCAACACACCTCAACATCGCTAATAACGTCAATTGCAATTCCAAACATCTTCACGACAAACTTTGAGATATTACATTGTGGTGCCTTGAGATTAGAGATACACAAATATGTTTCAAATCATTTTGATTTAAAAAAAAAACGATTCTGAAATTAATCTTACACCCAAAAATCTGGATCGTAACGAATCGTGAGACAGATTTCTGCTCCTAATATATACGACGGTTTACGACGTCCTTGTCTTATGTTTTTTTACACCTTACGATGTGAACCGCGACATCTTTTTGTCCCCTCTTTATGCCATTTCCGTCGCTTCCAACATGGCGGTCAGTGTGTGTGCATGACTCTGCGAGTCACTGCGTGCTCATATATTGATACATGCGTCATTGCCTACGTCACTACAATGCCACACAGCCAATAAAATAATATATAAAATAATAAAATAAAATAATAAAATAAAAAATATATATATAATTATATATATATATATATATATATTTTTTTTTTTTTTTTACCTTATAAATGTTATATATATAAATGTTACGAGATTAATCCGTTCCGCGGTTGGCCTCGTAAGGCAAATTCACCATATGGCGGACAATTCAAACCTATTTTAAATAGCTAATGCGTTTATAACCCCAGGTAAAAACATCAAAATTGTACATACATATTAAAAATTGGTACCAATATAGTAAGTATGGTAAGTATATAGTAAGTGCTACGTATATATAATATAGATGTGTACATTCAGAAAACATCATAGATAAAAAAATATAGGAAGGATTTAGAAAGGATATAGAAAGGATTTATTTACCTTTGAGTGGCGCTTGTTATGCCCATATTACCTACTAAGGGTAGCCTAGGCTAGGCTAGCGTTGTATTTCTTGATTAACTCCAGCTTCGTTCCCATATAAATCATCTTCTTACTTCTCTCTTTAACATCACTAGACCCATGGCTAACTCATTCAAGTTTGAATTATGCAGTAAAATGCACTATAAATACGGCTTTGTAACCACTCTCGATATAACAAAGCTTTACCATTCCGCCATTTTGAAACGTGTGAGGAGATGCTGACCAATAGCAGACCAGCATTGCAGCGACGCGTTGCATGTACGCAGTTAGGCAGTTAGGCAGTTAAGCATGCTCAGGCATTGATATTCGTTTGGTATTTGGTAAGCTAATGTTTATTTTGAAGTTGGCCTTCTGTTACTGTGATGCATAAATACAGTACTTGCTATTTCATTTTAGCATGACTTCTTTTTGGTGACGTATACTAAATATATATATTTTTTAGTTGAGTTATTCCAGGACTTCTTTCACCCTGAAATCTAACCATTGGTCAAGGTCCCTTTAAAATGCTGATATAATGTATGAGAATATAATATCGTACCTTCTCTCATTATCATCCAGGTGAGCAAACAGAACATTCTTAGAGATGGCTTTGGCCAAAGCGGTCATGGTCTTGTAGTCCTTTGGGATCACCTGTGTAGACCAAAAATTGATAGTCAATGTATTTAAAATACACTCCGCCTGACTTCAAAAGTGGACCCGGTTGAGGTAATTAAAGAGTCGAGCCGATCGGAATATCCTCCACGTGTGCGCGTGTATTTTCGGGAAAGCCCATCTGTTCGGGGACTGTCCTTGAAATGACGCAGGAGCCTGGAAATTGCCAAGGGGCCTGAACTCATTCATAAAACATGCATTTTCATGTACCGCGCATATGCGCCACATCAAAGTCACACAAGTCAGCTTGCTGAAATTCTTTATACCAGATGAGAAATCAAGACTTCTCTGTGCATGGATGAGACAGAGGAGACGTAATAAGTGTTTTTGTTCCAAGAAGACCATGGCGGTTGAAGTGATACGGACGTGCTGTGCAAAAAAAGTTCAAGCAACAGATGTCGCCACAAAAAGGCGACCACGCGGCACTGTGCGCAACATGCACACAAAACAAAATTGCGGGAAGTGGTCAGATGAAGCCGCCGTCTTGTAGGGATTGAGAAAGAAGCCTGGAAAATCACCGTGATAAGAATAAAACCCATTTTAGACTGGCTGATGCAGTTTATTCATAAAAAAAAAATAAAATAAAAAAAGTTTTTTCACAATAAAAAGAATTGTTTTTGTTGCAAACATAATGAAAAAAATAAACTAGTTTTTTTCTTTTTTTGTGTGATTTCACTTTGAATTTTGGAGTCTTGATACCATGAGTCTTGGTCTTGCCTTTGTCTCAAAGCTCAAAAGTCTTGATTTTGTCTCAGTCATAACCTACAAAAATCTTGACACTGTCTTTATCTTGACATCCAAAAATCTTAGTCTTATCTGGGAATTGATTTCTGAAAGTCTTAGACTTGCCTTGGTCACAACATCCAAATGTCTTGGTCTTGTCTCAAACACAGTTTTCAAAACTCTTGGTCTTGTTTCGGTCTTCACTGTCAAAAGTCCTAGCCTTGTCTTGGACTTGACATCCAAAAGTCTTGGGCTTTTCTCTGTCTCGTTTTCCAAAAGTTTTGATCTGTCCTACCATCGACTTACAAAAGTCCTGGCCTTGCTTTTGTGTCAACATCCAAAATCTTGGTCTTATCTCAATTATGACTACCAAATTTCTTGTCCTTGTCTTGTTTACAATGTCCAAAGTCTTGGTCTTATCTCTGTCTCCGCTTTCAAAAGTCTTGCTCTTGTCTCTGTCGTGACTGCCAAACGTCTTAGCCGTGTCTTGATCTCAACGTCCAAACATCTTGGTCTAGTCTCAGTTTCAACCTCCAAATTCCTGGCTTCGTCTCAGTCTTGAATACCGAAGGTCTTGGCATTGTCTTGGTCTCAATATCCAAAATCTTGGTCTTGTCTCAATCTTGACTACCAAATTTATTGATGTCTTGATCTAAACGTCAAAAATCTAGGTCTTGTCTCGGTCTCAAGCTTCAACAGTCTTGTTTTGGTCTTGACTGTGAAATGTTTTAGTCTTTGATTGGTGTTAGAATAATTGTAATTGGTCTCAACATCAGAAACCCTTGGCCTTGTCTCAACATACAAAATCTTGGGTCTTATCTCAGTCTCGACTACCAAATGTCTTTACCTTGCCTTGGCCTCTACATCCCAAAGTTTTGTTCTTGTCTTGAACACAAACTCCAAAGGTCTTGTTGTTTTGGTTTCTGCCTTCAAAAGTCTTAGTCTCCTCTCGGCCTTGACTGTCAAAAGTCTTGATCTTATCTTCGTCACAAACTTTAAAAGTCTTGGTCTTGTCTTGATGTTGCCCTTCAAAAGTCTTGGTCTTGTCTCGGTCTTGACTGTCAAAAGTATTAGTCTTTTATTAGTCTCAACGTGAGAAAGTCTTGGCCTTGTCTTGGTCTCAACATGCAAAATCTTACAATCAATATCTCAGTCTTGACTACCATATTTCTTGGCCATGTGTTGGCCTCAAGATCCAAAATCTTTGTCTTGTGTCAGTCTGAACCTTCAGAAGTCGTGGTCTTGTCTTGGACTCAGCTTTGAATAGTCTTGGTCTTATTTCGGTCTTAACTGTCAAACGGCTCAGGCTTTTCTTGATCTCAAAGTCCAAAAGTCTTGGTCTTGACTCCCAATGGTCTTGGTCTTGCCTTGGTCTCAACATCCAAAAATCTCCCTCAATTATTGTCGTGGTCCCATTTGCTGTGGTTCTGACAACAACTGTTTGGACTACAACTCAGATGAAAAAATTATGGTATCAGTGCATCCAAACACCCAATTCTTCTTGTTTTCTTAATAAAACTACAGAAATGTCAGTAGATGTAATCTTCCAATGGGTACAGTAGTTAAACTACGTTATTTTCCCAGTATTTGAACGCTGAAGGGGCGCAAATTGAGCACCACAGTTGATTGTGTTTATCCCCAAGCAGAAACAGCAAAGTGTGATTGCATACTCAGAGGTATACAACCAAAAAAAAAAAAAAAAGCCTCACTATCCATGAAGTGGTCAACAAGTACGGGCATACGAGGTAATTTGACATAATTCTGCTGTGGCTTTCTGAGTGATTGCATGTTCGTGTGAACGCGTCTCTGCTGTCGCCATTGACACGAAAGAAACGCAAGGCTGACGACGGGGGCGTGCTCATTGCCATGGCGATGGCATGCAATCACATGTGAGCAATTTGACACACTTGATGCGCTGGTGTGAGCACAACTTGGTATTAGCAACTAATAAATACGTTAGTATATATAACGTATATGTATATATGTATATGTTTACGTATAGATTTATACTGATACACGTACAGTATATTCGTGTGTGTGTATATATATATATATATATATATATATATATATATATATTTATTTTTTGAGAATTACTGCATTGTATTGTAATACAATCCTAAGCAAATGCATTTCTCACCTTGCGCACATAGCTGACGGCATCTTCTTCGGTGTAGACCTCGGCGCTCACCCCTCCGCGGCGACGACGGGCCTTGACCACCGGGTTGGGTGGCGGGGGGGACACCTCATCGTCATGCGAATCCGACTGGCTGTTAGACTTCTGCCTTGCCATCATTTGCTTGCATTCTTCCTGTAAAAAGACGTACAAGGAATATAAATGCGAGTTGATATGGAGATGGAAAAGAAACCTAGCAAGGTCAAACAATTTGAACTTGTAAGTGAAAAGTCACGCGCGCAAGCCGCGGGGTTATCTGCGAGAGAACGAGACAGCGGCTTGCCTCTGGCTGAATGTTGCTTCAAGTGGCGAACACTCCACGGGCGCTGAATTATTGATTGCAAACTTGATTAACACATTAGCATGCAGGCGCGCTAATATGTGAGCTGGAGGACACTGCCGACGGGATGATCATTTGCTCCTCTGCACTGCGTACAAATGGTGTGTCGCTAATAAAATGGCAGCCATCTTAGGCCAAGTGGCCTTCATTTGTTTTAAATGAGATATACTATAGAAAATGTGGCTGCGCAACAACAAGTGTGAAATTAACAATCGATCAATCACAAAACATCTTTTGCTTGCTAGCTAAAAATTCTATATCGTGTCCCAAAAAGATTCTGGCCACGACATGATGGGCACGACATGATGGGCAAGACTAGGTGAAGATCCATAGTCATTTTGAAGCCACTAGTGGTTCACAATCATTTGATTTTTTTTTTGGCTTTCTTGTGAAATCTTAAGTTGTCAAAGAGGCTGAGTATTATTACTAGTATACTATTAATAATCGGTATTAGTACCTGAATTGAATTGGAGTAAATGAGAGTAAATACAATACATACAATTCAAAATTCAGGTACTAATACTGATGATTAATTGTTAATAGTGACATTTGGAGCTGCTATTCATTTTGATCAATGATTGGCTTTAAAATTGAAAATAACAAACAAAATTCCAGCCTATTTGTGTTTAAGCATGTGTTTATTGAACAATTTTTCAGATTTTCATTGTAACTTCTTTTTTTATTTAAATTTTGGACACCATACATTTTGTTGCAAATTTTTAAGGAGGCCCTAATAAAGTAAAAGAAATAGTGAACAACTCAATAGCTCCTTATACTTTTCTATTCTAAATAAAGCAGTCAAAACTTTCTATACACAATTATAACATTTTTGTGACGTCAAACAAAAATAAAAGGTGTACCCAGAGTCAGCAGAATCTCCTATAAAGTTCACTAAAAAATTAAATGTTGATTTATTATCAGGTGACACATTTTTAAAGTCTGATGTCAAAACCCTTAAAAGTACTGAATATCACACTGATGTATGCATTTATTTTGTTGCCTTTTATATGGATTATCATTAGTGGCGCAATTTTCCGGCAGATAAACCAGAAATAAAACAGATGTTATACAATCTGTCTTCTGAAGTTGCTGAATAAGATATGCCTAAAGATAACAATCCAAGTGCAGTCACAAATAAATTAGACACAGAGGGCACAGCACTTTTGTTTTACGCCTTTTTTTTCCAGCCAAAATTGCTTTGTGCTGGTTTGGAGGCACTTTGCTGAAAATTGAAAAAAGCTTGAACATTTGTCCTCATTGGGATTCAGTGGTACATCCAAAACACGGGCAACCATTTAAACTCTCATGAAAAAATCGGGGCAATTTCAAATCATCAAACAACCTGACATGCATGTTTTCTGGACTGAACATTTATTTTGAGCTGTCTCTGTACTCTACAAGAGCGGGAAGATCTGTGAAGATCAGCACTTTTCTGCTTCGATCGCGACGGGTATTATGATGCAGCAACTAGCGCAACAATGATATGGGAATCAAATAACGGCAAAAAAGACGGACAAAAAAAACATCACGCACTGTCTATATTCTTCACTGCAAAACTTGACTCATGACTATGTAAAACGAAGTGACATAAACACACAGATGTACACAAACATACATGTGTTTGTACCCCTATACTTGTGAGGACATCCATTGACATAATGCATTTACCAGCCCCTCGTCTTAGCCATCAGAAATTTTTGCCTCACCCTAGCCCTTAACCTAACCTCAAGCAAAATCAAATTTCAACAGATACTCCAAAAGTCTTGGCCCTCAAAGAGGTCAGAATTTGCAAGGTCCACCAAAATGGTACCCATAAGTCCAAGAGATCCCCACAAAGACAGTGAAACCCACCCTGTGACAAAAAACCAATGGCCCTAACCCCAAATCTTGACTATCAGAGATGTTTGCCTAGCCCTTACCCTAACATCAACTCTAACCCAATACAAACCTATAATCTAAAAAGCAAGTCTTGACCATAAAAAAAATGTTGAAAAAACTTGTAAGTCCAAGAGGTCCCCACAAAGACAATGAAACGCACATTATTGCAAAAACAAGCGCGCGCGCACACACACGCACATCTGGGTGCTTTCCATCTCATTGGGGACCTACCATTGACATAATGCATTTTCTTGCCCCTCCTCCTAACCTTAACCATCAGAAATGATTGCCTAACCCTAACCTCAACCAAAATATAAAATCAACTCTAAACTGTACTCTAAAAGTGAGTCTTGACCCTTACAAAGGTCTGAACCACTGGGGTCCGCCTAAATGGTCCCCACAGGTATAAAAGGTCCCCACAAAGACAGTAAAACCTGGGATTTGGTCCCAACCATGTGGAAATAAAACAAGCCCCCCCCCCCCCCCACACACACACACACACACACACACACACTCACACACACACACACATTCTTGCTAACTGCCTGAGGACTGCCAGCCAGTAGTAGCAGAATATTGAGCAAAACATTTTTTTTTCACATTCAAGTGTGCATTTGTAGGATTATTTACCATATCATGAAGCGACCCTAGCCGGGTCGTGCGTCACCACAGCCCGTCAATAAGCATGGTACCAGCGCCTCAATGGGCAGCGGCACGTGCCAAAAGCCGATTCACGCGCGGCGGCGGCATGTCGGCAAGTTAGTCAGGAGTCAGCGTGAGTAAGCAGAGAATCCCAGTATGGTTGAAAAGTGGACCAAGTCAGCGGCCGCAATTCCCCCAAGGCACGGCGCCGGCGGCTCGGGAGAACTGATGAAAAGACCGATGGCGGCGAAAAGCTCGGCCGCTCGCTCACTCTTGCTTGCTCTGCCTCCCTCTCTCCCTCGCAAACAACACAATCGGGTGGCGCAATCAGCGGGCTGGTCTCGCTTCGCTTCTGTCGCTACGGCAACGGGAGCGGCGTGAGCATCTTGCGTAGTGGATGCTGAAGCTGTGCAGGAAGTGGCTCACGCACAAACACAGCCGCTCTTGCCTGAATTTGCGAGAGCCAATCACAGAGCACTGGACCAGTACCGGTAAAAATGAAAAGCACTGAAGTAATCAGTTACTTGGGAAATTAAGTAATCAAGTAAACTAGTACTTTAGATAAATACACTTTAAAAATGACTCATATAATTACCTATTATGGATTGGACACAACTATTTGGGTTTGTAATGCGCAAAACAACCGCCAAAAACTCTTGTTTTATACAAGGCAACCTAAAAAAAAAAACTATAAAAAATATAATTTGGGGTCAAATTGATGCAAATATTGGGTCTTTTTTGTTTTTAACCATAATTGAATTATTTTCGTCCCAAATGATTTTAGAATGTAACTATTAGAGTAATCAAGTACTTTAGGTAGTCAAATAAAAGGTAATCAATCACTTTATGTATTTGAGTGAAAATTAATTACTTTAATATTATACTATATTATTTATTTATATTAGTATCAGCCATTTCTAGACCCTCATTTAGCCAAATACTGGGAAAGATATAAAACAATAAATTATATTAAAGAAAAAGAGACCTCTATAGGATATTTTGTAAAACATTTCATTGAAAATTAAAACTTTTTTTTTTTTTTTTACACTTTAAATTTGGACACTCAAGATTTTCCTTTTAAATGAAAATGAATATCAGCTGCAAAGTTGGCTTCATTATTTTTAAAACTATTTTTAATATTTTCACCTTTACTGATAATTCATTTTGGCTCCATGGTTTTTTTTCCCTATACTCATTATTTTCACTTTATCTGAAATTGAATATTGGCTCTAATTATTGATTATCAGCCTCATTGATGAATAGTAATTGGCATTGGTGTTGCCCCTGAAAGAAAGCATATCAGTTTGTCTTAAAGTTGATCTTAAATAAATGTTTAAATAAATCAAGCCACAGTGTCCCAGCCATATTGAGCTGCTTAAAAAAATGTCATACAGTGACAGGTGTCAAACTGTCTTCAAAGAGGCAGCTTGTTGACTCAACGTGGCAAGGAGCTAATCAGATTGTGCGCTGTTTTGATATTTCCTCCCCCAAAAAAAGTAAATAATTTTTTTTCAAAACCATGGAAAACTGTGAAACCGCTTTTTGGCCATTGCATAGGAATTACTGACGTTTTTTTATATTATTGAATTCAGGATGACTGAGATACCAGGCTGTTAGATCATGGCTATTAGGTTACTAAAATTAGTGTGGGATTTCTGGAACTACTTTGAGATTAGTGCAATTGCTTTGTGATGATTGCAGTGAAAATCCATGTTGATGAATTTTGGACTAGTTTGACCCAAATGGCAGTTTGCACTAAACAGAAGGGGACGCGGAGGGGGTGTGCGTACATCATCCCATATATTCCTTCTGGGCGCCAGACGCTGTTCCCATGGCTGGCAAAGCTCCGCCCACACACTCAAGTTAGCGAGCGAAGCATAAAGTGGGGACATTTTGTGAGCCACATTATGTTGTTGTTTTACTGTACTGCTAATTCTGGTCTCAAATAGACGCACTGAAGCATTACAGTCACATGATAGTCCTATGAATAGAATAAACAACATTTTATGATTTATTTTATTTTCATTCATTTTTATTTATTGTATTTTTTTTCTAAATAATATATGCAAAAATAAGCTTTTTGTTAATGTATTTATTTTTATTTTGTATGTCACTGAGCTCATTGAAAACTCATATTGCCAGATATTTTGAAGAATATGTATTTGGTCGCTGGACATTTGTGCTTTATTGCATCCTCATTAATAATACAGTTATTTTAATACCTTCAAAAGAGAAATATGGAAAATTAAGCTTTGAAGTCACTTTTTTTTTTTTTTTTTTGCAAGTTATTCCCCTTCTTGTAAACTGTTTGCACAACCAGACATTTTGAATATTTGGCCGCTGGATGTTTGTGAGTTGTTTTATATTTATTTATTTTTTATTCATTGTATTTTTTTCTAAGTAAATACACAAAAATAAGTTTTTTGTTAATGTGTTTATTTTATATTCTGCATGTTATCGCACTCCTTGAAAACTGCTCGGACAACCAGGCATTTTGAAAAGTATTTAATTGGCCGCTTGATGTTTATGCTTTATCATATTCTCGTTAATATTGTATTAATTTTAACATTTTTTAAATGAAATATTTTGTATTAATAAATTGAGAAAACTTGAGAGAAGATGTCCACATGTAAGTCAAAGGTTACTCAACATTTAACTGTTTTCTGCAGTGAAGAAGGTATTTATATTGATCATTAATTTGATGACCACATTATTTTTCATGTGCAATTTATACTTTTAGAAACACATTTTGAGGCTTGCTGTTGACTGGAAACACATTAATGTAGATTGTAGAGAAATATTGTCACATAAAACCTAATATATATATATATATATATATATATATATATATATATATATATATATATATATATATATATATATATATATATATATATATATATATATATATATATATATATATATATATATATATATATATATATATTATTATTTTTTTTTTTTTTTTTTTTTTTTTAGGTCAAATTGTGAATGTCACATGAGTCGTAAACACAGTAATCTAAATGTCATGTTCATACCAGCAGGAGCGCACATAATATTTTATTGTATAGAAAAATTTGAGGTCAACTTTCCCTTCACCTCCGAAAATTGCTTTTGCACAAATGAATCCTCCATTGAAAATTTTGAGGTTGACTTTTCCTTCAACTCAGAAAATTGCTTTTGCACAAATGAGTCCTCCATTACACAGCGAGCGAAGTGAAGGCAAGCCAGAGATTAATCCAAAGGAACAAAGCCCCTAACAATAGGCGGCACACAATCACAAAATGATGGCCCAAATGTACCGTCTAATGTTGCGGCTATTAAACCATCATCCGCTTTGGTTTCCGTTCATTTACGCATGACGGGCCACATTAAGACGGGCCTCTCTCGTTTGCTTCATTCCGCACCAATTTGCAACAGGCGCATCAAAAGTTCTGACAGCCCCAAAAGCTGTATTACTAAGTATAATCTTTCAAACCAGCCATTAGAAAAGCAATCTACACAGCATCTCCTGCTGAAAAAATGTCATCTTTAAGAATAAGAGCATTATACGTATGAGAAAATAGGAATAATTTGTTACCTTCAGCATTGGCCCTGGTTGATGCACAGTTCACTCGCCACTGAGGGTGCAAGCCAAAACAACAGGCCACAAAAGCACACAGGTAATGAAGCATGGAGATTTGTCTACTCATCACTCTGTTCCAGCCCATTACAGCACCACAATGGACACAAAGTCCGCTCTACATTTTTTTTTTTTTTTTGGGGGGGGGGGGTTGTGTGTGCCCATGTTTTATGGAATTCCTGGCAATGAAACTATTTTCTCTTTTTGTGGCTTTGACAAACAAACGCACACATTGCCGATGCATAGTGACTGAAATTCTCTAGAAACATAAGATTTAAATCAGTGGTTCTCAAATGGGGGTACAATACCACTTCAGGGGTCCCTGAGATTTTAATGTTTTTTCCTTTTTCAGGTATCAGCACTTCTAATTCAACACTTTTTAATGCCATGACAGGAACAGTACAGCTTTTTTTTCAAATCAAGCGCAAATTAATTAGAAAATGAAGCAACTTAAAGCCAAATTGTGTCATAGGGACTTTTTTCATTTTTTCTTTAACTGGATACAAAATATCAGTATTATTTTTTTTCAGTCACGTACCCCTTGCCAGCAATTTGCATCAGTGATTGACAATGTGCATTCGTACACAATAAAAGAATTAATATAATGTTTCATATATATATATATATATATATATATATATATATATATATATATATATATATATATATATATATATATATATATATATATATATATATATATATATATATATATTATAAAATGTTTATATATGTATTTCTTTTTTCAGCTTACGACATGGATTGTGACGTTTTTCATGACCCTTTTCACGTCATGACCCTAGAGTGTATTTGTGTTGTGTTGTGTTGTTGCAGTTGGGTTTTTAGGTAATTTTTTGTATTTTCTGGTCACATCAAACTGCCTGCGCAGCAACACACCACTCAGATGCTGGTCTGCAATTGGTCGGCGTCACAGTCAAAATGGCGGCATGCTACCCACTGGATCTCGTGAAATAACTATTTATTGTGCATTTTACTGCTTAATTCAGCTAGTGATGTTAAAGATAAAAAGTAAGAAGATGATTTATATGGAAATGAAGCTGGAGATAACCAAAACATACCATATATATATATATATATATATATATATATATATATATATATATATATATATATATATATATATATATATATATATATATATATATATATATATATATATATATATATATATATATATATATATATATATATATATATATATATATATATTGAGAGAGCGCAAGAGGGGGAGTGCCTGGTGACTGTAGCTGTGATTTACAATAAACAAAATGGGCTACAGTACATGAGATGCCTATGTTCCAATTGATTTGCTCTTAATTTGAAAACAACCATGTATTGTTCCTTTCACCGATGAGTATTGAATTTGTGTTACATTGCATTAAATCGCTTTAAATATGAGATGCTAACACCTTGCAGGAACCCTGTTAAAATCTCCCATACCCATTAAATTATTTCCATGTTCCCTTGTTTGAGAGTGCTGTTCTCAATTACTAAAATACCAGAAGGGAAAATCAGCAGCCTGAAAGTGTGTAAAACCCAACACCATACACACAAGCAGTAAATACTGACACTCAGAACTGGAAAACGAGGGGGACCACCGGGTAAGGTAGCGAAAGAGAACAAACGGGGTTTCAGGAGCGGGTCACTGCATGCACTGTTGAATGATGATTCAACAGAAGGCCCTGCTCCTGGCAGCACAGCAATGATACAGGTACATGACCACAGTCAGATGACACCCGGCTGATCTACTGCTCTATTTTAGGTGCAGGGTCACAGGATTGACCTCGGGCAAAATCAGGACTAGATACACAAAAGTCATCTTTATGCAGCACTACACTTGTTAGTGTAGTGCTGCACAAGAAAGAGTTAATGAATTGGAATGTCGATTTTCAATCCCCGCTAAATTGCATTCAATATGTTTAAGTGTCTGCAGGGTTCTAAAATGGCTGCCACTCAATAAATGAAGTAATTTCACCTCTTGATTAATTTAGTATATAACTACCTAAAGTAATCCATTACTTTAGTACTTCACTCATTTAGTACCTGACATTTTGAATCTTCCTTTAGCCAAACACTTGAAAAAAAATAGGAAAGAAATATAAACAAGTACTTGGGATTAAATGTCTGGACCCTTGAAAAATGTAAAAATATGTCTCTAGGATTGAATGAGTTAATAGCCAATGGAGATGAAAGGCAAAAAAAAATGAAGAAATAACATTAAAACAGCAACCATATAAGCATATAGTGCACTGTTATATTTTTTTATTTACATCATGCAGTAACATAGAGGTGGAGTTGCATGGTGGCCAGGGGTGGCTATACCACACCTAGTCACTCTGGGCACCAATGCAGCAGAAAAAGAAAAATATATTAACCTAAAAACAGCAACCATGTTAGCATGCACTGCATAAAGCATTGAATGCAGAAAGTAGGGAGATGAAATTTCACCCAGAAGTTCAAAATGGCTTGACTATTAAGCTATCACACTACTAAAAGAATACCATCCTTTAGGTAAAACACTGTGAGAATTATATGGAAGAAAATGACCAAAAATGGTCAAAATACTGCTTAATGGTTAATCACTCCCACACCAGGGGGCAAATTTCTGAGATTTGTCTGCAATTTTACACGCTTTTCATACATGACGTTTAATTACATTAACGGCACATTTTAATTTAATTCATATAGAGCATGAATCATTTAATTTCATGAAACCCTGACTAGGCACCTCTCAATGAGGATTTGTGACATCCTAGCCACCTGACAGAAAATGTTCAATCTATAACCCTAGATCACTATTGAGTAGGGGCTGCTAATTTGTTTCAAATAGGCTCAATCAAAAAATTTTGGAGAATGATTCCTTTTTTTAAAAACCAGAATTGAGTTGGCGTTATTATAAAAACAGAAGAAACAATAGTTTCCGCCTTTATAAACACCACACCCCAGTGGCCACTGGATATAATGTGGATATAAAAAGTCTACACACCCATTTTATTAAATGCCAGAATTTTGTGATATGTAAAAATGACACCAGGGGAAATTATCAAGAAACTACCAAACTCTGTAGAAGTCAATTAAAAAAAAAAAAAAAAAAGTGATTGTATGAGTTTAACTTGGCTCTTGATATGTAAAAATGATTAGGAAACTACCAAACTATGTAGAAGTCAATTGATTAAAAAAAAAAAGTGATTGTATGAGTTAAACTCAAACTCTTGGTATGAGTTTAACTTGGCTCATCAGACCCAAACAGATTTTCCCACATGCACTTGAGAGATTTTAATTGTGTGTGGGTTTTTTTTTTCAAACTTTTTAAACCAAGGTCATAAATAACTAATCACAAAAACAGGGGTGTGAAGACTTCATATATCCAAGATAAGTGCACTCTAAGCCAGTCATATTTAGCATGGAATCTTATGTATGTAATTTTATGTATGTAAGTAAATGTAGTAGGGAATCATTTAAATATCCCTATGTAGATTTTTTATTTAATTAGTTATTGTTAACATAGTGTAGCATTTTTATTCAAAGAAATACACTGTCAAAGTGACATACAATATGTCACTTTAAGAACACAGTCATCTGACACAACGCCTAAAAGCTGTTTTGAGTTGACACGTGAAGCATAACAGTGGCGCCTGTTGTGTGATTGAAATCATCTCATGATGCACTCATGGGCAAAAGAACAACCAAGGAACACAAACATAACAATTTTAGAGCGCTGAATTAATTATCAACTGCATGAATGTTAGAAGCAACTAGATGATGATGTTACACAATAAATAAATACAAAACTAAATAAATAAATTTTCTATCACAATGGCACTGTCTGTTTTTGTATTTGATGGGGCAGCTCATTAAAATATTTGGAAAGTCAGATTTTCATTTCTCGAGGCACATTGCAAAAAATGTCCTTTGAGTTGCATTTTCAACCTTTATAATTATATCATTACATTGGATATTAAATTAATTGTGTGTTTTTTTTACATTCTGTTTCATGTTTTTTTAATCAAATAATCATTGTTTTACTTTTTTCCGCATTATGACCATTTATAAATAATATTAACATTCAATTATGACCTTATTAATATTTTTACATTTCTATCATCATCATTACGTTTCTCTAATTTCACCCCCATCGGACAACAAAAATGAATTTACAATATTATGTTTTTTCCTCGTTTTTTTGGCACTTACTATTTTTTTTCCACCAACTGAGTAAAGTGTCTTTTGATGTTTTTGTAGGGACATTCATTCTGTATTTGTCATAATTATTTCTAAGGCTCGGCGAGCACCAATGCCAGATATCGATATCGTGCCAGTTATTTCATGAATATTTAAGGAAATTGCTATGTTTTAAAAGATAGACATTTCTCTAAATGATCTCTAAAATGTTGTATATCAAAAGTACTAGTGGTATCGTTACATGGTGTCTAGCAAACTGGCATTGAACATCCCCAAAAGTTCATTTATGTCTTTGTAAAGTAACATACTATATATGATTTTGACCATTTTTAGTCCCTTTAAAAAAAGAATAAAATTGAATGTATTTATTTATTGACTATCTATTTATTTATGTATTTATAGCATGTGTATGCCATGCTACATGACGGATGTATTTAACCGGGATGCCGAAAATCTGCACGATATTCACGAGACGACACAAAGCCAAGACAAACAGACGCTTTTCAGTCTGGTCACCAACCTTCTCCAGCTTTTCAAAATGCTCCCGCAGGAACTTCATAGGACGTTCGGGTTTAGCGATGCACAGGTTGACAATGCACTCTTTGAGGATCTGCTGGATGTTGTGCTTCTGCACAAAAATTTCACAGCCCTTCAAACTCTCGTCTTCGTCCAGAGTGGAGGAGGAGGAGGAGGTGGCCATCTTATCTTTTATTCTCTGTGGTAGAAAACAGGGGTGGACCATGAGAGGAGGGGAGGGGAAAGAAAGAAAACAGGGTCGAAAAGAATGGCGAATGCACTGAAAAAAAATAGAAAGGAGAGGTATATTTGGGGAGTTGGACTTGTAGGGCCTTTTCTCTTTTAAATTGACCAGCATTGACCCAACTAATGAAATTGGAATCTCTAATCCATCTCTCTTCAATGGAAAGTCAACCCAACTCAAGATATTTTCTTAACATGTTCTATGTAGCCTTTTTAGTTACAATACTGTATTCGTATTAATATTGTGGTGGTGGAATAAGACTAAAGTAACAAAATCCACTTGGTTTTATCCATCTCAGGGGGCGGCCATTTTGTCCACTGTGATGTCATTTTCAGTCAACAACAAGTGGTAAAATCTCCGCCCCCTGAGATGAGTGATTCCTATTTTAGAGACAAGTGGAGCACATAGAATATATTATTATAAATAAACTTTTGGGAATGTCTCCCCCTTTAAGGACTGTGCATTTCAGAATTTGTACTTTTACTTGAGCATTTTTTTACTCTTAAAATCAGTCCATGATTTTTTTTTCTTTACACAAAAATCTGGATTTTTATGTAATAACAGAGCATGATTGCTTTTGCAGTGTCTGGAATTCATAAAAACTATAAGTCCAGGTACAAGTCGCAAGGAATCCAGTTTCAATGTCTGGCAAATGCATGCAAGGCAAACATGTTTGCTGTCAACATTGAAGGAACTGTAAGAACGTTAGCATTGTTTTCGCATGGCAAACTCTGCTCTTTTGATCCATTAAAAAAAAAAAGTAATAATGCAAGGAGCTGCAAGTAATAATGAATACAGACGTCCTTCTTGGGAATAATACGTACTGGGGCTAAACTGCACTTCATTAATATCTAAAGAGATGTTAAACATTTGCATACTTTGGTATAAGGTAGTCCGGTTAAGTCTGAGTTAAATGTTCTGAACCTCTTATGTTGATGCAGTTTATCGAGCTTGTTTTACATTTTTGTAACTTATTTTTTGAAGCTTATTTTAGTGACGGTGTGCTCGGAGTTGAAGTTTTGTATATTTGTGCCGTATTTGCTCAGGAAATTGAATTGTTTTGTAACATTTGATGCAAGCTCTTCATTGATTTGTCATAGGTTCATTTTTGTGGACATAAACAATAAATCTAATTCTAAAAAGAGAAATTGCGTGGCATGCGTGATGTATCATGACAAGCCAAGGCAGGTGAATGCTAATGCAAGGACGCGTCTTCAAAAAAAAAAAAAAATCGAACATACGACAGTCGTGCAAAACAAATCATTATTCATCTTTGCATGACCGCAAATAGAGCATTATGCACAAAACCTCTAGTGACACAGAACAGCACGTTACAATGTAGCAACGCAGTCGCTGAGCTAAGCGGCTGCAACAGAAACACAACTACGGAAACGACTGCGGACTGACCAAAAAAGGAGGCCTGCGCTCTTGGTTAAGAAAAACTCTTATACCAATAGACTCGCCACGACTCTCGTTGGGATCCCTACCGTTAATTTCAAGGGAAGGATGCCCGAATGGAAACGTTGTGTCGGTGGGCTGGGAGGCAGGCGATCGAGGTACCACTGTTGCCCTTAGCTCGGATGCTGCTGCTGTTTCTGTTGCTGCTGCTGAGCTCTGCGTCAATAGCGATGACGTCACTCGACATCCCAGCCGCAAGACGCTCCAAAAGCCTATCACGCCGTTGAAAGGGAACGACCCGAGTTGAATTATTTAGGACGTTGTTTTGTCGATTTTTACAGCAAGCGCCATTTCCAAAAATATACTCAACTAGAACCATAATCCGGACAAAATTATAAGTAGAGAAAAAATAAAATAATTCACAGTTTATCCAATACCTAGCGAGATATGAGGGAATAATCTGTCCAAAATTAAAGTGTACTATACATTAGTTGCATTAAAAACAACGAGAGCTGAATAAACGTATGAAAACAGCATATTCTAAACATATAATGCGAATGCAACGTAATTTAAGGTCAAATATAACTGACCTGCACATAACATAATAAATATAATATACCGGGTTGATAAAAAAAAATGTAAAATACATTAAAACTTCACGTTGATCATCAAAAATGGGAGGGGGTCAATAATTTAAAGCAAATAAGGAAATAAATCAGTTACTTAGTATTTAGATATTTAAGGGTCACTTTTACTACAGCTAGAATTCTATTTTGTATCAGCACAATTTTCTCAATACGTAATAAATCCATTATGTATACATTGTTTCAAATTTCATGGCACAAAAAAAATATTTATTAGTTTGCCATTCATACTGTTGTCAAAATTCAAATACATTGAACTATGGGTCAATGTAAAAAAAATCATAGGAAATTTTTAAAAAAGTAAAAAAAACGTAAGTTTTGGGGTCTTGCGACCTGTATAACAAACATACAGCAATTGAAAAAAATATCAAATAACAAACTGTAATCCAAATATAGACACGTTAAAAATAAAAATGAAACACAAACTGGAAATTTAACCAAATAAAGCGGAAAAAACGAATCACCAAATTGAAATAAAGTTTTGACATTTTGAACCGGAAGTCAAGGTAACGCAGCGTTTGTTAGGTTGCTATAACGACCACAACTAAGATGGCGGCAATGGCTTCGCGAGATGAGCATGTTTCCGCGGAAGTTTTGCGAGGACTCGCCCGGCATTTAAACTGTCTCGGCGAAGACAACAAGTCGACGAGGAAGCGAGCCTTGGAGTGCATCAAGAGAGAAACGGTGGATAAAAAGCTGTCGGGTGTCGTCCTGCAGGAGCTTTTCTCAGCTCTTCTCAAACCACTCCTCAAGTGCCTGTCAGATCCGATGGAAAGATGCAGAGAAATCTCCATTGTTCTAATAAGTGAATTTATCCGCTGCGTCCCCGAACCGCAGGAGTCGTTGCCTTATCTCATGCCATGCTTGGCTCAGCGGTTCGGGGACAAGGAGATCATGGAGCCGGCAGAGGAGCTTCGCTTGGCGGCTATGGAAATGTTGAATCTGACAGTGGAGGTGTGTGGGAAGCAGCTGGCGCCTTATTTGAACGAAATGATTAATATACTGCAAAGGACCGTGGTCGACGCTTTCCCAGATGTCAAAAGAGAGAGCTGCAAATGCATTGTGAACTTTGCCAATTGTGTACCAGGTTAGTAAACTTTGGCTAATGCTAGCACACGTCTAGCTTGTAACTGACTAAAACTTTAGATTGCCTGGCTTTCGTTTCTATGTCAACTGGGGGTGGAGCCTATGCTTTACAAGACAGCAAGCTGAGCCGTGAGTGGTTGTTATCTGAACTGTACTGAATTGTGATGTCAAGTGGCAAAATGGCTACCTTGACGGGTGGATTTTGGTCTTTAAATCACATTCCACAAACGCAATATTATTCACAATGCAGTCCTTAGCCTAGTTAGGTTTCATAGAACACATCATTGTAAATAATTGACTTCTCTTTTACATTTGGGTCACACACGTCCTTTATCTTAAAGCTAACATTATTGTTGTAATTAACCGCGAAAAACGAGGGATTACATTAAGTCCAAATTTTTATGTATCATGTAATGTACCTTGTGTTTGGATATGTCCCTCTGTTTGCTTCTCTAGAGCATTTCCACATGCAGGCCGAGAGTCTAGTGAAGCCTCTCATGCTAACAGTCGCTCATCAGCATTCCAAGGTGAGAGTGTCTGTCATTGAGGCCACAGGGGCAGTCATTCAACATGGCACTGGGAAAAACGTGGACGACGTCTTGTCTCACTTGGCACAGCGGCTTTTTGATGACACGCCACAGGTTGTTTTTTATTTTTTTTTTGCAAATACTCTCTCATTGATGTTTGTTACTCAAGTCCTCTTTCAACACAATCATATTTGTTTCCCCTTTGGTGCAGGTGAGAAAAGCCGTGACTGTAGTCGTCGGCGATTGGCTGCTGAACTTAAGGGACAGATACTCTTATTTCCACAAACTCATTCCTCTCCTGCTAAGCGGTATTACAGATGAGATTCCGGAAATAAGGTATGTATTTGCTTCTAAAGCATGTTTCATGAGCTCACTTGCTAAGGCGGGTAAAAGGGGCAAAATAGTAATGGGCAGGCGTCTCAAGAGTTATACACTTTTTTTTTTAATACCATTAGGACAGCCGAGAACATTTTTGACTTGACTTCTCTTTTAAATTTGGCTCAAGAAATTGTACTAGCATTGGATCATCCATACATACTGTACATACATACATACATACATACATACATACATACATACATTCATATTGTTTCCAAAACTTGTGTGGGAATTGTTTTTACAAATGTTTTATCAAGTGTTCGAAATAGCTTACTAACTTGCGCAATGGAATGCTAATGTTTGAATTTTGGGGTTCTCCTGTAAAGTGATCATTTTGGAAATATAAAATTTTCACCTCACGGCAACGATAAAAAACCTGTGTTAATGATAAAAATCAATTCATTCTTAAATTATTGATTGCTGCGCTTTACAGTAACGCCAGATTTTCTGTCCAGACTTTTGGCGGCTGATTTATGGCAGCAGGTTGGCTCGCAGTGGGAGAAGGAGAATGAGGACGACCTCAAGGACAAGATGGACTTTCTCCTCACCCCGCCACCCTTTTACCCACCCGGAGGTGAGTTACTGCTTCAGTAAACCGAGACAGTCAACCCACAAAACACAGAATTTTTGAAATGACAATCCACCTGTGGCATGCCAGTAAAATATGATTCTTAAGCATGGAATAAACGTTGACTGTTGTGGCTACTTTAAATCATTTTATTTTTATAGCTGGACAAGGTTATAGCACATAGTAAAAAAGACATGCAGGTACAACTGCTTGGGTTTATGTGCATGCACCGGCTTGGACATGGACGTGTACATCCCTCTCCCCCTTCAGGCGCGGGGGTCGATGGGCCTCGGGAACAAGTGTAAAAAGGAACATGGTCATTTCATCTTGCCAGGTTAAATATATGCGTGTGTTTATGTATGGCAGAGCTACAAGCATTTAGCTTGTGCAAATACAACCTCTGCCTGGGGACAGGACAGGAAAGGACTGGATCCCTCCCTTTTTCTTTAATTCTGTCTTTTTCTTTCTGGCGGTCATAAATTTGCAGGGCCTCCCAGTGCGAAGAGGTCACTGGTGAGCATTGAGAGGTAACCAGAAAAGGGCTTGTTTTATCCTGCCCCTGTGCACTACTTAGATTTATCTTCCTAAGCCTGCGCTTCCTCTCTAGCCTCTTTTCATGCTCCTGTAAAAGCCGACATGTTCTTGCCTTTTTTTTTTTTTTTTTTTTTACATTACTGAAACTCTGGCATGAAGAGGCTATACACCATAAGAGTATCCCTCGGTAATGACTACTACTCATGTCAAGCAATTTACATTCCAGATTTGTGTCATCTGTTGCTAGCCAGAATTCAAACCATCACGTAGTAAAATAGAAAAAAAACAAAACATTTTTCCTGTCATTCTCCAGTGGAGCGCCCAGGTCTGGGCTGCAGAGAACTGGTGGTGAGGAACCTGTACAGACTTGTGCCTGCCATCAGTCGCGACCTGACCGACTGGCTGGTTGCCACTCGGGTCAGAACCTCGCAGCTGCTGTCGGTACTGCTGCTCCACGCAGAGGACCACAGCACGCAGCACCTCCAGCCTCTGTTGGCCCTCTTCTACAAGGCCTGTACCGACTTGGAGAGAGATGTCATCCAGAATGTAAGTCTGACGCATATATACAGTGAAAAACAATCACCAGTTTTCCTCATGTTAACTCTTTCAGTGCCAAGTGTTATCGGAAAAAGCAACTTCTAAAGTGCCAGCCGATTTTTTGCGTTTTTTCATCTTTTAAGGGCAAAAGAATATTGTGTGTTATGTCTATGTAAACATGAGTGGTATCATATAAAAGATTGTTTTCCATTCCTTACTAAGAAGTTACAAGTATTGAATGTATGTGTAGTATGTATGACATTTTGTCTCAATGTGAGGAACACTACCATCCAATGGTCACAGTTCATCACTACAGTGCTTAATATTTAAATAAGCACTGGTCAAGGGTGTCAGTTACCCGTTAATAAAAAAAAAAACGTATTTGACGAGAATTCTCGCCATTGGCACACAACATAAGCAAAAATTCTCGTCCACCGTTAATAAAAAAAAACAAAAACGTATTTGACGAGAGTTCTCGCCATTGGCACACAACATAAGCAAAAATTCTCGTCCATGGCACTAAAGACAGAATTTAAAAATGGAAATACTTTATCCCACACATGGCAACAATCTGATTAGAGAACCTAAGAAGATGCCTATCACAGGATTTCTGGCTAGTACTAGCTGTGTCAGACCCCTGACAACAATCTAATTCCGTATGTCTGGTCTAATGGTAGCGCAAAAAAAAAAGATGTTTTGCATGGCAGCAATCTTCTGTGTTTATTATATAAAAAGAGATCTGGTTTCAAGGCATTGATGATGCTTACAACAAGAATTTTTGGCAAGGACCGTTTGTGTCCAACCCATGGCAAAAACCTGCATTGACCAAAAACTAAAATACAAGAATATATTTCTGTGTTCGGCAGGTAGACCTTTTGAATCAAAACATCCAAGTTAATATTACAGCTTTTAAAAGTTATGATTAGTCTTAGTCTTGGAGTTTACAGACTAATAAGTTATGGTTCATGTTTTCATTTCTGTAGGGCTTTTGGATGTTTCAAATACTAGTAAACTTTTTGTCATACACTTGTTGACTTCGCTTTCCTCACTAGTGCTTATCTGCTGCTAAATTGTTGGGCACCTTCGTCCCACCTGAGGCCTTCCTCAAGCTTCTGCTGGATCATGTCAACGCCCCCTACTCCACCTCCCACCCGTGGACGGCCCTCATGGTTCTGGGTGCCGTGCTGGGAGGATGCCCCAAATCGCTTCTGGGACCACACCTCCAGCAGGTTGCCGACACGTTAGCCCAACCTGACGTCTGCCAGGAATATCAACAGGTGAGGGGGCGGGGGGTTGGCTCCGGTTATGGTTTACCTTCTGATGATAGTCACATGATAGCTCTTCCATGTGGTTTACTCTAAGCCTAAACAACCGTTTCATTGTTCAGTGTGGTGACACGTTACAAGGAAAAGCATCGAGTACTCTTTATACACCAACTGTTTGAATTCCACTCTTAGTTGGTGGTTTTGGCTGTGCGATAGACGATCATTGTCAACAACCACTGTGTACATTAGCGCTCTTATTTTTGGCAACCTGTTTCTTTGCCTAATTTGCTCCCACCAATGTAAATATGCTTTGTGATAAGATACTTCATCTTTAAAAGCATACTTTTCAATAGCAGCTCTGTGCACAGCCAGTTCAGCAGGTTCGCTCGTTGAGGAAGTCTGAAAAAAAAGATGACCTGGCAAATGCAAGTGGCCAACCACATGTTGTTTGTCAAATCTAATATTGCAAGTCTGTGATCATCGAGTTTCTGGAAGGGAAAAAAAGAGATAAGGATGCCTTTGTTGTCTTTCTAGAAAAAACAGACACAACTAGTGGTAAAATTGCATCAAATCTGAGCAGCGCCTCCTTACCAACTTTGGGAGGAATTTGGTCCACAATATGATTCAGACAAGATCTTAAGTCTACCCACCACAGTTAAAATGTCAGCTTTTCGCCATGTAAAAAAAAAAAATCACTCTTAAAAACAGTTCGCTCAAAAATAACCCCAAAATGGGTCAAAAAGGGACTAACTCAATTTTGGGGTTATACCTTTTGCCCAAAACGTGGGTCCTATGAATTAATAAAATAATGACAGTAGTTGTTTTCTTTTATCAATTTGTTTGTACAAAACACATTTTGGAGTTTAGCCCAAGTCCTTTTAGCCTAAAAAGTTGGGTCATAATGAACATCAAGTTTTTGGGTTCCCTGAACAACAAAAACCCCAAATTCTTGTATTGTGGGTTTTTTGTCTCAGTACCCTTTTCTACCAATTTGGGTAATTTTTGACTGTTTGATTGTTTACCCGCTTCAGTCTTAAGTGGGTATACATAACATGAAATGGATCTGCAGGAGTTTCTGTCAAATACTGGCTTTGTCCTATATTAGATAGCAATTGAAAATAATTTTTTAAATGAAATTTTCTTTCTTATGATGAAAAACTCCCAAGTTGATATTAAAAGTTGGGAAAAATGGGTTATACATGGTACAACAAAGGCTTTTTTGTTGTTGTGCTAAAACCCCTTTTGTCTACTCCCCAAGATGTTTCTTTTTAGGACCTCTATTTGTCAGGTTTTGTGTGCGTGTGTGCCTTACTAGCAACTCACCTCTCCAAGCGAGGCCTGAAGGAATGTCTTCCTCCCGCAATGCTGCTCTGACCCCTTCAGATGTACAAAGCAGCACACGGTCTCTGTGCTTTGTTTTGTTTCATTTATAACCCACAGCATGTCAACTTCACTCCACCCTTTGCTCTCACAACAACCAGCTTTAAAAAGAATTCCCCTCTCCGTAATCTTAAAGCCCGTCTGGTCAAGGCCGATGATAAATGAGGCGCAGCGCTCGCTGACCCGCTTGTGTGTATCCCATCGCCGTTGTACGGGGTCAACCCGAGGGGGGAACTGACAGGACAGGCTGGTAGCAGATGGAAGGAGACCTCGGCTTCCTCTCGGATGTCCATCTGTGTCTCCCTCTCGTGTATGTAAAGCACCTGCCAACTGGATTCAGGAAGTAGACTGAGGCAGAACACTTGGCAAACATGTTGCTCTGGTCCATTTTGTTCTTGTAAGGCCTGAAATTTTAGTGGCCATTATTCTTTAAAACATGGTAAAAAGGTAAATAATTCTATACAATTTATAGACACTGTATGTAGCTCAACCAATGAGGTTCTTTAGATGAGTGGTCTACATGCAAGCAATTTTTTTTCACAAATTTTGTTGCAAAACTCATGAGCTGGTTTTGTCTAGACTCAATGACACAATATGCTATTTTTGTTAGCCAAGATTTAGCAAGTTAAAGATCAAATTTCACGATTGCTTGAATTCAGAGATTTCATTCTAACTAATCAGAAATTAAACCAGAAAGTTGCATCACTAATAAATGTACACAGTCATAAAAAACATGAAGGCATGCAACATTTTGGAAAGGACTTGCTGTAACACAAACTAGCAATACTTTGTGTCATGGTGATTCATGTGCTCTTAATTTGATTGTCATAAAAGTATTAAATTCCATTTACTTCTACCTGAAGAAACCGTTGCAATGGTTTAGACAGCTTCCTCTCATACTAAATCAATAGCGCTTCTGCTGGTCAAACAAAGTAATACACTTTGTTTTACCCCAAGACACTATCAATCAAAAATTGGTTCTACACCATTGACAGAATGGAGTTTGGTATTCGTGACAGTATATAATTACAATCCGCACCATACTAGTATTTTTAAGTTATCTCTACTTAAAATGAGTTGCCGAGAAATACGAAACTTGCAGCAAATGAAATCCAAATACAGGAGAACCGTTGAAAAATGAAATATAAATAATCTTCAAAGTGTACTGCGGTGGGGAGAATGGCGCAGGACGTCCGGGGGGAATGAGCTGAAAATTTGGTAGCAGATATATTGCGCTTCCAAACGGTTTGACCTTGCCGACTCTTTCATGTGCTTTGTTTTCTTTTCTTTATTTCCGCAAGAGGTTTGGGGAAAGAGGGGGGGGGGGGGGAGACAGCTTGTGAAAACAAGCTTGGTCAGCGGAAGATGGCGCGAAGGGTTTGAGGGTAAATGAAAGGCGAGCCGGTGGTTAGAAACGCGAGCGACTTGCAAGGTACGCTGTGTCGTGTTTGCTTATGAATCACATATGGTTTTCCTTTTTTCAAGGGGGTCCTCCACCAAGGAGTAACAACCCAACCCCCCGGTCCTGGTAAGAGTAATTTTGTTGTGTGTTGCTGTAGCGACGTGCGTGCAAGTCAAGTGGCTCCGCAAAGTGATTTTTAAGGCAAACCGCCACGCCTGTTGGTGGGTACTGCAAAATTGCAGGACAGCTGGGGGAATGAGAGCGCCTGTTTCATTTCAATATCACAGCTCAAAATCATGCAAAACATTCATAAATCTCCTTCTTGCCAACATTTGTCTTGAGTGACAACCGCATACTGCTCACTCCGCCTTAATGACACTTAACGGTAGAAGCAGGAAGGCGGAAACGTGAGTGTGAGGGTGTTTATTTTCCCGTCGCCATGGCAATGTGAGTGGCTTTTGGGGGGTGGGCTATGCATGGAGGCATCCCTGGTTTGGGACAGAGTCGTGTGTTTGTGTAATTGACGTAGCCAGCGGTGGCCCAGAGAGAAGCGTGTCCAGACCAAGGAAACCAGGTGTAGCTCACCACCTCCAGGTGTCAACCTGGTTATTAACCCCCCTATTTTTCTTCTCCCCAGTTTCCAGCTTTGCACCATTTTCTAATGATTGTTTTCTAACCTGGTCATGTAAAATGCATGCCTGAATGCGTGCCTGAAGCCCACGCATTTCATGATGCAGCTTCTGTTACTTACTAATCCATGACTTTCAGGCACCCCTGTCAATCCAAAACCAATTCTCTTGATTATAACCTGCAGTGTCAAAATAGGTGTTGTCTCTTTCATTCTTTAATGCGACACTCCACTCTGAAATAGTTACGTTTGTTGCATCTTCTTAAAATTGGTAATTTCAGTGGTTATCAACCTTAATTTTACACTAAGTACCAGCTAAAACATTCATTGGCTTTCCTGCAGCATGCAAGGCCTAAATGTTCACCAAAAATACTGTATGTCCTTGCTTATGTTTTTTCATTATATTTTGTTTTCATGCCCCCACCCCATTCGACACGGGAACTATAAGTAAGATTATTATCTAAAAAAAATGTTTAAGTAAAAAAGAAAATAGCAATATAAATCAACCTTTAACAATGGTTAATTAATTTTTACAGTGTTAATGCAGGTTACAGCATAGTATTAAACAGAAAAAAATAACCAAGTGCCTGAAACTAAAAAAACAAGTGATGACATTTTTTATTTGATAACAATTAACATTTCACATGGCAAAAACCAAGCCTTTTCCCTTTTACCCGCCCCACTATTTGAAAAGCAATGGCCTGCAGTTTTTTTTTTTTTTTAAGATTTGTTTTTTGTAAGCTATTTACATAATAAATACACATTAGCAAAATTGAAATGTGGTTGTGTGAAATACAAGCACGAAGACCCGAAATGGACAAGTTAAAATACTTGCACCTCACATGCATATCTTGTTGCTCAACATTGCGAAATTCATTGTCTGCTTAGTTGATGGCATAATCAATAGAACAACTGATTCTAAAAATTTGTGCTAGCAGATGACCAAACGGCGCACTCATGGAGTTATGAGCTGCTCATTTATGCGAAGCGCACAGTATTGCTACTTGTTTTTGTTTTTTTTGTTGTTTTTTTTTTCCCAGCAGACACGTGGCAGGCAAGCTTTGCCGCACACCTCCCAGTGATTGCACTTGTAATTGCCAGGATCAACAAACATGTCTGTACAAGTATGAGTGTACCCATCAGCACACAGTCACCACCGTTTAGCCCTAATGACGGGCCCGGCTAGTAAAAGGCAGTGATAACATAGAGACATAACACGAGAATAATTGAATACTTTCTGAGACGATGTGGAGATGTGTGGACAGCCGGCTTCCTTCTATTTTACGCCGCTGCTGTTTTTCTTACCACCACCTTGCCTTTTTCCAGGTTGCCTACCTGGAGCAGTTGCTGGCCTGCGTGGAAGTGCTGCTGCGCCAGTGCGATTCCGACTGCCGCCTGGTCAGCCTGCAGCTGCTGCAGGTGCTTGTCACCATCCAGAGTCTATCCACTGAGCCTCACGTCAGCGAGAAGGTAAGAAATCCTCACCAATATGCTTTTATCCGAAATGACGTTTTATGATGCAAGGCAGCTATTTGAGGAATGCCCAGCTTCAAAGTGGCCATGCCAAACGGTATAATTACCCACTTAGACAAGGGGTGCTTAAATTGCACCTTTTGGAATGGAACTTTTAAAGCTGGTCCTGGGTGAAAGGCGGAGAAAGAGACAAAAAAAACAAAAAAAACAGATGTGTTTCCTAGCAGGTGTCACGTTCGAGGAGGAGCAAGCAAATTATGATCCGTGGGCCACATACCACCCGCCCAATTCTTTAACAAAGCCCTCTGAAGATTCACCTAATCAACACCTCTTTAAAATAGCTAAATAAATTGTAAATTCCAAATTTATCTAATTTTGATCATTTAGTTTAAAGCACAGGTGTCAAACTCAAGGCCCGGGGGCCAGATCCGGCCCGCCACATCATTTCACGCCGCCCGCGAAACACCCATTCTAATTCAAGTTTCCAGTCAAAATATCACATTTGTAAGTCAATTTGAAATTGTTTGGGGGAAAAAGCAAGCGCTTTTTGCCCTCACCCTCTCTGATTTCAAAACTAGTTGGAAGTGTGACAAATACACCCAAAATGTATTTTATCACAGTCATCCCGGCCCTCTGACAGAAACTGTAACTGCAACATGGCCCTCGATAAGAATGACTTTGACACCCCTGGTTTAAAGGGACACTGTATGATTTAGACCGTTTTTCATTACGGACAGCAGGAGGTGCTGGAGGTACTGCATTTACCATTGTCCATAGCTATAACAAACATGGCAGCCTCCAGAGACGTGCCACCCCCCCATGTAATATCATTTAAAGATAACTAGACATACTATTATACTGTATTTAAAATATACTGTTGGTCCTTAAGAAAATGTTTGTTTAGGTATTATGCATTTAAGTTTATGAAATGTATAATCATTTAATTTATTCCTTTTTAATGAAAATCTATCTAGATCTTACAGTGTCACTTTAAGTATTGTAAAGAAATGCATCAACAACATTCCATTTTCATGTTGGTTTTTTTTTAAACAACCCTCATCTACCATATACTGGGAACTACTGTACATAATGGGCTAATAAAATCAAGTCTATCGAACAATTTTGTAAGTAACCGCTATTTCAACACAAATATTGCAGCAACACATGTAAAAAGACACTTTTACAATACTCACTGGCATATGTCCTTTACCAGCTGTGAAATATGAATTATAACTACTGAAATTTATAGTAGTTGTATAAGAAGTAAGAAGATGAAGTAAGAATCTTGTTTGTCTGCATGAATATATTTTACTGCCACTCGATGGCCCGTTGTAGTGATGGCAAAACGAAGCCTCATGATTTAAAAATACAGTAGAATATATTTTTTGTCATCGCATTAGCCTGATTGTTACAAAGACTGTCATGTAGTGGAGTTAAAATATATCACAAGTTCCTCATGAGACGCGATTTTTTTCATCATTACCAATTCGCCCACATTTGGCTTGGAGCAGTGGTTCTTAACCTGGGTTCGATCGAAACCTAGGGGTTCGGTGAGTCTGTCTCAAGTGTTCGGTGGAGCCTCCGCCGCAGAGGTCCACCCCTCAGTCTAGTCTGCAGTTAGTGGGCACAGTCATTGAAAGCGTCCTGCTACCGGTCCGCTTTGAGGTCGCTGGTTTATGCAGCAGAGTGAGACCTCCCTATCAGACCGCTTAGAGAGGGCTGTATATTTGTCTGAGTGAGACTCCCTACCGGTCCGCTTTGAGAGCGCTGGATAAGCAGCAGAGTGAGACCTCCTTCTCAGTCGAGACCGCACACCGGAATTAGCCCGTTATCTCCCGAGCGCCGATCCAGGCAAATAAGCTCCTGCGGCCACCGATCTAAAGGGTCGATCGCGGTATAGACTCACGACGTGGCGGCAGGGAACTGGTACTTTTAGCCACTGTGTTGGTTTTGTTATTTTTTATTTGAACAAGGTGATATTAATGCACAATTCATTTCGTGCACCGGTAAGAAAAAATCATATTTTATTTCTTACTAAAGAAGGGTTCGGTGATCGAGCATATGAAACTGGTGGGGTTCGGTGCCTCCAACAAGGTTAAGAACCACTGGCTTAGAGACATTGATTCATCGTGTTGAACAGGGCTTCTTCCATGTTCACATTCACACCTAACCGCAATTTAGTCTCATTAATGACCCTAACATCAATTTATTTGGAATAGAAAACTACATGCATGGGGAGAACATGCAAATGTCATTCAGGAATGTAGACCAAATTCAAATCTCAACTCAGAATTGTGTGGCGAATGTGCGGACTGCTAGTCACCGCCACTCACTCACCGCCAGCCTTGGTGGATTTAATGTCTACATGTCAATGTGTCAGGGGAAGTGATTGGTTCAACTTCATTGCCAGCCCACAAATTATTCGATTTTTGATGTCTAAAGTCGTGAATGAGTTAAAATTAGCAATTCTATTTACATTTTTGTTTAGACATTAATATTTGCACAAATCTGCTCTAAAGAGAGACATAGACAGACAGGAACTATGACAAATGGAATCAATAGCCCACAGGGACAGAAGCAGGGATGAATATACTGTCCAGACAGCACATAATCCACCACAGCGCGTGTTTACATCAGTCTGCGTGTTGCAATGACCACTGGTCAAGAAGAGGCCGGCGACAGTGAGCTGTATGAATAATAGGAAAGCATTGGTGGGCCCAGAGGAAAAGCAGAAGCTATTTCCCAGAAAAGGGGCACCGTTTTCCCATCAGTGGACAGCTCAGGGTTGTCTGACATGATCCCCGTCCCTGTCGGTCCCTCAGGGACCATGACGGGACTTATGAAGTGCCCTAAAGGTCCCCTGAAGAGTCGCTTAATTATTTGCACTCCTTCCTGCCATTTCCTCTAAAACAAAATTCACTTGCATGTTTAGGTTTGGTTTCCTTTTATTTATTTTTTTTTGACATTGCATGTCATGTATTTTTTTTTCTCTTTTGTTTTTGAGCTCTTGTATGTGTAAGACCTTGTCATGTCTGATGTGTTGTTTTTCCCATGGTCCCACATGAGAGCCTGATCATAACACAACACTTTTTTTTTAAACCCTTTTGGGTTGAATAAAGCACAACATACACATAATACATTTTAATTACCGTAATTTCCGGACTATAGAGCGCACCTGATTATAAGCCGCAACCCACTACATTTTAGAGGAAAACCGATTTTGTACATACACAAGCCGCACCTGCATACAAGCCGCATGTGCCCACATTAAAACATGTAAACATATTTACAAAGAAAGACGGTACACAGAGAGAGTTTTCAAAGTTTTAATAATATAACTTAACAATAATAATATAACTTTCTTCCCAAACGGTGCCTGTGACAGGGCAGTAAAACGGTAGCAACATGGTAGCAACACGCTAGCGGCATGGTAGCAACACGCTAGTAACACAGTATAACAGGTCTGGTAAAACAGGTCTGGTAAAAGAACATACTGGTAAAAATCACGGCAAGCCGTCTTCATCTTCCTTCTTTGAACTGAAGCCTGTGACAGGGCAGTAAAACGGTAGCAACATGGTAGCAACACGCTAGCAACATGGTAGCAACACGCTAGTAGCATGGTAGCAACACGCTAGTAACACAGTATAACAGGTCTGGTAAAACAGGTCTGGTAAAAGAACATACTGGTAAAAATCACGGTAAACCGTCTTCATCTTCCTCCTTTGAACTGAAGCCATCAAAGTCATCTTCCTCAGTGTCGGAATGAAACTGTTATATAGACGTCGTCACACACTCCCTGGTCATCCAATTCTCCCATTCAACACGGATCGCCACTTTAAATGCACGATTCACACTAATGTCAAGCGGCTGCAAATACTTCGTTGTGCCTCCAGGAATCACAGCTGGAATGGAGTTTGTCCTGCGTCATATGCCTTTCTTTTTGCATTTTCCATGATGAGGGTATGTTCACGCTAATTTAATTTATGCACAAGACAGGAAGTTGCAGTCTTCCTCGACGCATATATTCCACCGGTCTTAATTTTACCTTTTCTACTCGAGCGCCCCTAGCGGCCGTTAGAAAAATTACATAAATTGGCCGCATCACGGAATAAGCCGCAGGGTTGAAAGTTTTGGAAAAAAGTAGCGTCTTATAGTCCGGAATTTACGGTACTTTGAATATCCATTTCTTTGCTTTTTCTAGCATTGACTGAAGCACATTTCATATTTACTATACTCTGCATGTGTTAAGTGTAAATAGTATGTGTTAAGTGTAAATAGTATTTGTATTTTTTTTTCATCAGCTAGCTAGCATGTTAGCAAAAGATTACCATTAGCAAGGCGGTTACGCAATTAGAAGGCTTTACTACCTAGCAATATGTGCCTTTAGTGAGTTATTTTGAGAACCTTAGGGTTATAGCCATTTTTTTTGTTTGTTTTTTGTTTTGTTTTTTGCCTGATGCAGCGATTATTTGAGGGGAGGCGTTTATTTTCTTAGGTACTGCTTAGTCAAAACCAGGCTGTAGTACTTAGTGGCTCTACCATTTTTTTTTCTCCTCAGGGGAAGCATTAATTTTCAAAGTTTACTAAGTCAAAAGGCTAAACTGATGCTAATGTTGCTTTATATACACTGCTAAAAGTCCTGTTATTATAGCTACTCGGTGCCCACAAAATTTTAGATGTGTGTCGCAGGTGGGACATTTTCATAGGTTATAAATTCTAAAGGATGTATTTATTGCTTAACGGAAATGTGGGTTACATTTTGAAAGCAGTTCCATTTACTTAGGAGCTTTTTTTGCCACCACTATTTGAGGAGAGGTGTTTAATAGCTTACACAATTAGAAAGTTAAACGACTTGCTTGGAAACCTGTCTTTTGTAAAATGGGTTGTATCTATTTAATGCCATCGCAGTTTTGTTTTGTGTTTTTAATTTGTGACAATGTGTATTTGAGGGTAGGTGTTAATTTTCAAAGTTTATCCAAACAGAATTCTGCACCGCTTGGAATTTGGACTTTTGAAACTTAGATAATTTTCCCCCCTCACTCTAGGGTCATTTATCAGAAGTGAGGCATTTATTTGTTTAAATGGACACTACACCAGCTTGTTTGTGGCTAGACTGCCATATGATGAAATAGACATGTATTTACAGCGAATTGAAGGAAAACAGGCTCGTGTTTATTTTAGAAAAGATGGTATCAGTTAGAGCAAAATTTAAACAAGTATTTTCAGCACCCGTGGGAACGTTAAAGTTAGATAAATCTCATTCGCTCTTATTTTCTCTCTCTCTCTCAATATGATTCAATGCTCAAGTCGCAACTTGACTGTTCTGAGGTCACTTTATATTCTTTGGTCCTTTCATGTTTGTCCCTCAGGCACTGGAGAGTGTCCAAAGATTAAGCGAGGTCCAGGGCTTTGGCTCAGTGACGGAGCTTTACAGGCAACACATGGCCCAGCTGCTGGACTGGCTGTCCGCCTCCGTCAACACCTGGTCCGGTTACTCCCCGCACCGACTCCAAATGCACATCATAGTGGTGCAATCAGGTGAGACAACCAAACCCGATAGGCCGACGGCCACCTGATGATCGGAACATTCCAGAAGCACGCAGGAGGGGGAAAAAAAACAAAAAGGCATCATCCGGTTGATGTTTTATTAAGCATTACTACATGGCGCTTCCCCGAGCAAGTTTCGACACAAGCCCCTCTTACATCACATTTGAAACATTTAGCTGTTCGCACATGATCCATCACAGGGGCAGCGCATCAGGACCCGGCAGCTGTCAAAGCAGCAGAGCAGATTTTCAAGACCACATTCTTTTTCTTACATCCATGAAAGCAGACTGATAATCTAAAGTCAAACATTTTGTTTTGACGTGATGATCATCATTTTTTGTCTTTATTGTGACATGTTACGGACAAAACCAGTAACTGAATCATAATTACTTCATGCCAAATTGAATGCTAAACTGTATGTTTAATGACATGATACCCTTTGTGTGAAGCACTAATACACATATTTGTTTGCTCATGTGAGAGGCCACGTCAGTTGGTGCTAGCTTGTTATTTAAGCTATTATGCTAGTTTATAATATTGATGAGCCTCACAAGAATATGGCTTGATTGTGGTGAATGATTTTATCTGTGAATACAATCGTTAATAGAACAAGGGCTCTTTATTCTGTACTCGTTAAAACGTAGCGTTGGATGTTTTATGATTCTCTCCATTTTAACGGGTTTGCTGCCGCCTTGTGGATGTCATATGCACTTGTAAATCAATTTTGGGATTCATTTAGCGCTGTCCCTATCCACCGCTGGGGTACACTCACTTTGTTGAAGTCGCTCACTCCCAAAAACGTTTCTATACGTGTTTTTTTTTTTTTTTTAGTAGTCCATAAATTAAATACCAGGTATGTATTTATATACATGTTTTTTTCCTATTTAGGGTTTGAGGAGGGTCTAAAATAGACTGGTGGTGAATGAGTCAATTGGCACACTGACACAACATAATGATTTATTGAAAGGGTTTTTTTTTGTTTTTTTTTGCATAACCCCAAGGGACCCCAGTATGAGAACAGAACATCAAAGTGTTTCATTAGCATGAGTTGGCTTGTTTACTAATCCTTGTCTCTCCCTGCCTCAGTCCACCATGTCTGTCTCTCAGTGTGTGCGTGTCAAGTAGCAATGATCTACTCTGTGGCGCCAAGACCTTCACTTTAGCTCTCTCTATGCCATTTAATCCTCCGTCATCAGCACCTTTTTCTGCCACACTTTCATCTGTAACCCCTCCCCCCTTTCTTTTCTAATTGAGCGGGCAGCCGGGTGCCCCCCTAATCCGTCGCACAAACAGACGCACACATTCACACACTTAACCGGTCCATTCGCTGGGCGATCCCCACACAGGTCAGAACATCAAACGACCTGGATGCCGCCCGCTCTTGACCTTCCTCTGTGGATCAAGGCCACTTTGAAGGCCTAATGTGTCTGCACCCCTTTTCTCATTGGTGCTCATTTGCTCAGAAAGCCTCCAGGATTCATTGCCTAGGATGTGTTTGCGAGCGGGTGGGCCTCGTGGTTGAAGTGCACATTATGAGTGCACATCATCCAGTCAGACTTGGATTTTGTGCCTGCTCATCAGCGCTTCCTGCACTTCAACTGTGTGTGCTGGAGACCAGAGTCACTTACTGTATGTGCTTCCCGTTTTCTCAGCTGGCATTTAAATTTTTAGTAAAATGGCTAACAGTGATGTTCTGGCTCTATTTGCAAACCTACTGGCTATGACATTAAGAAGCTATCTATTAGGGACCCGTTGAATTTGTCAGAATAACCTAAACACCCACTTGGAACTAAAATAAATGACTGCTTTCTTTTCAAGTATGGGTTCTTGGGACTCTCTTGTGGGTCTACTCATAATGACCACTCTCCGTCAAGCAATCAACAACAGCAGTACCATATCGTACTGTAGTATTTTGGCTAATGCATTGCTTCTCAATTATTTTCTGCAAAGCCCTCCTAGGAAAGAGAAAACATTAGGGGGGTCAGTCCCACTTTTGAAATGAAATGCAGCCAAAAAGAAATGTATGAGCCACTGCTTGACACAGTTGCCATCAGAGTGGACATATTCATATTTTTATTCATTTAGACTTAGTGTTTTTTTTACCCAAATTACATGACCAGTTGCAGTTTTTGGTATGCGCGATATATGCAGCCGAGTGGTGAAGCTCAGTATTTATTATTTTAATTTACATTACTTTGTATTGGCGAGATTCATTCCTTTGCATCCATGTTTGACCTTATACGTTCCACTTTAGTTTGTTACAGTTATATTTTTTAGCAGTAAAATATTGTTATGAGACAGTTGATTCATTTGTGTTCACCTTAGTTGACATATATGTTTGCGTTTTTTTTTTTTTTTTTTTTTGACGAATAGGAGCTACCCTACAATCATAGTTTGCTCAGTAAAGAACTTCATGTCCTTCCCAATGGTGTGTCATATTTGGGTGGGATGAAATTCACTTTGCTGTCTTGCCGAGACAAAATGGACACAACAGTGGACACAAATGACTAGGCTGCTTAGGAAGATTCATCAACAGTTTTCAGGAGGAAATCATTCTATCTTGCTTGGAAATGAGACCTCCGGCCATCTTGTTTGAACTTGTATGTCTTTCCTCCTGTCTAAACTATTTTGAGGTGACCTTCTGGTACACACCCTCTCGATTCACACGTTCCCGTCTGGCAAATCTCCTCCTGTGCTACGCCTAGGACATCAGCCGTCTCCACTCGGGTCTGTGCCACAGAGTCCGAACAATGAACGTACGCTTATCGAGCTTTACTCACCCACTGGGGTAAAAATAGTTGGATAAACATGGCGTGTGTGTGAGCACTGGAAGAGTCCGCCTGTTCCTGTAGTAGACACTTGATTGGAAATTCTGTGAGACAGACACAAGGACCTTTTTATGTCTCATTTCCTTAGAGCCATTGATGTCTCAATGATCTTCACAAAATACCCACTGAGTGTACAGGCATCCGCTAAAGGGCATAAACATGCACTAATGAAAACAAGGAAGCATTTTGTATTTTTTTTTCTTACATGGGACAATATGTCGTTTGTTCCATGCAAACATTCGAGTGTGGAAACATGACGTGTCTATATGTGTTCGAGGTCCTGTTATTGGAGAGTTTGTGAGGCAGTTGATGCCCCTGCTGCGCACCTGCCTCCAACCAGACCGAGACCAAGAGATGAGAATGAACATCTTCACCATGCTTGCAAAGTTGCTGCTGGATGGAAGCAACTCTCTGGACTCACAAGGGTTAGGCAACACACACACACACACTCCACACAAACATACAGGTAGCCTTTTGTTCTGGTAGTCTGTCAACACTACATCATATACAAATACAGTATATATTTTTGATACAAACGTGTGTATACCAACCCAGATAAGTCAAACAGGTAAAGAAAATTAGGACGTTTCAATGCCATTACAATACCAGTACAAGTAAAGTACTGATACTGCTTGAGTAGTCACCTGTACCGATACCAATAGTACTTTTGATTCACAAACGTTCACCTCTAAAACAATGACAGATCATTTAAAAAAAAAGACCTATCTAATTAGATATAGATTTTCTTTCCTTAAATTTGACTGAAGTTAATAGCAATTTTCTATTAGTTTAAGTTGTGATCATGAAACTGCCCCAAGAGAATAGTAAAGAAAAAAAAAACATTCATGGTAAACAAAAAACTTACTGGAAACCAAAATCATACTGATAATGAAAAAAAACCACATACATGATAAACAAAAAAAAGATATATTAGTGATGACAAATACTCTAAAATCTAAATTAAAAATGCATATGGACTAAATCCAATGAATGCACCAAATGTTAGTTTTTGATGTGAAGGTGGAGGTGCCACTATGAACGCCCACAATTGTTTTTCATCAGTGCACCTTATATTTTTAGACTTCACTCCCTTGAAACCGCAAATTACCACTCCTCCCACCAAGCACTCGAATTAGCCCCAAATACAACAGCGTATTTCCATTAGGTCATGATAAGCACATCAGCTGTTTTAGGATGTTTGTAGTTGAAACACTTAACGGTCTTATCGCATCCTGCGGGATGCCTCACGTTGTCGGAATGCCTCAGCAGCCGGGTCCAACGACCACTTTGTAAAGAAGGGACGACTTAGCCCTGCGTGACACCCACAAGAGGTAGCTTCCGTTTGTGGGTTCATCCCCACCGAGCTCCCTCAGCTGTGCCGCCTTCAATCCAGGGCTCACAGCTCTAATCTGAGGGAATGCCTGAGGCCGTCGCAGCTGCCGCCGTCAATCAAAAAGACGAAGCGCGCTCATGGAGTTGTCTCGGAGACATGTCAGTAACTCTTAAGGCTGAGGCGAAAAATCTCAGCAAAGATTTGTGGGGCTTTCCACTTGTTATCGTATAGCTTAGATGAGGCTCGTGAACCTGTTGGGGCATATTTTATCTCAACTAATGTTTAGGTGATTCTCAAGGTGTGGCACGCGTAACCTATGGTTTATATCCTATCCAGGCTTCCGATAGTGGTGTGCAAAAGAATCTACATAACATCAACATAACAGTTCAGTTATATTTAAGTTTTAAGTAGGGCTGTCACTGTTGAATATTTTTAGAATTGATTATTCCACTGATTATTACAATTTTAATTCGCATTGACCATTGTGCAGTATTTTGACCATTAGGGTCATTTTTTTCTACATTATTTTCATCCACATCACAGTATTTTAGCCAAGAGACAGCACACATAACTAAGTGGTTGTGCCATGTTGAATTTTGACATGATTTCACCATCCAGGTAGAATTTCAAGCACCTTTCCCCTTTGACGTAAAGATCAAATGAATGGTCAAAAATACCACACAATGGTGAAAGGGATAGTCCACTTAACTCATTCAATCTTACATTCAATTTAAAAGTCCTGACATTCAATCCAAGGTACTAATATATTTTTCAATTTTAAGATAAAGAAAAAGCCAAAAACACATGGTTTTCTGTTACTTTTTATCTTCAAATGCAAAACCTTTTGCTCAACTTCTGAGGATACACTGTGTATTTTTCTGCCTTGTTCTTGTGTCTGTCCCTTGTGAGTTTTATCTAACTAATCTCAGCATTGGGACGTCTTTATCCGTCTTCACTAAACTATAGCTGTGTCAGCTGCAAAATGCATCCCCTTCCATTCATGCTTTATTGTGCTCCTTTTAGTCAAAAAATTAATCCCTCACCGCGCTCACACACATACTTCATGTCATCAAGAGAACAATAATAGTAGTCATGAGGAAATCCTTCTTGACTTTGTTCTCTGGCCAAAATGACATAATGACAAGTTTCTGCATCGCAAGGGAAAGGAGAGGTTTTTTGTCCTTCATCCACATAATGCTGTTTTTATGTGGATTAAGACGGAATCCTAAGTAGAAGGCGCACAATGAAAAGTGGTAAGTGCAAGTCAAATGTTAAGTGAGAAAAGTATATACGAAAGTGACATCGTCTTGTAATTCCAAATTGTGGAACAATTTAACAAAGAATGTTTCCTGAAACTTAAGTGAAGGTGCGATAGAGTTTTATTTCGCCCCTCCAGACCGCGTAACCGTCGTTTTATGGTCATCAGTCGCTTTGGTTTGCAAAGATGAAAACCAGATTTAAACGTGGAGAGCAAACGCGCCATTCCTAGATCACTGTCTCCCTCTGCTGGCGGTGAAATGTCAAGGCATTACTGTCATTGTGCTGTGACGTCATCCGTACAGCCATCCCCTTGGAACAGATTGGAAGTGGACTTTGGGAAAGTCGTACTTGTGTGCGCGAAAATCTGGGAATGCCTGCGCTGGAATGGAAAAGGGAGGGAGAAGGGAGAGATAGGACAACCAGATGGTGTCTCCCACAGCAAGTGTGGGAAAGTCAGGCAGGCTGTGTGCTGATTCACAACATTATTTCCTACAAAAATTGCCAATCCCCCCCAAAAAATTATTTTAATTCGGAAATTCCACAAGATTTTCAAAACAGTATCATTAAGAAATGTTTACGTCCCGTTTTGCCTTTCACATGGAAGCCACCGAGGCAGGACTTTGCCACAACTGTGTGTTTTCACACACTTTGCATTTAAGAAAATTTGACAAAACCCTTTTATTGTTCACACTACTGTCCTGGAATTGCAGAATTCCCATGTCGTTCTATTTATGCATATGTGAACCTGAACAAGTGAACAAATTTGACTTATCTGATATTTCTGGGATTAGTGTGAAAATCGAAGGAGGTGCAGGATCTTAGAAGTGTCATTTTTATTATTTTTTATGCTAATGTACTTTATTCAATATTTTACATTCTGTTAGTGATATACAGTATATGCTGATACCCTGTATCAAAAGTCTGCTGCCGGCCAATCGATCACTAAAGGGTTTGGGTCCTGAATACACTAAGAAGACGCTAATGATATTTAAACTAGTTTTATCAGCGATTATTATTCTTGTTAAACTTTTTTTTGTAATTTATCGCCAAATTTTCCAAAATTAATTGCAGTTTTAAACAGCTATTTTTATTCAGTAATTTTTTTTTGTATATATTTTTAGGGGTGTCTTGATTCAACCTTTTACTTCAGATACTATACTGATCTTGTATATAAGGGTATTGGTCGATGCTGCTATAGATCCGATATGATATCAGTAGGAATGATATATGTTTTGACTTTCTATTCTCGTTTGTATGTTTAGAAGTGACTTGATAAAACTATTCAAACTAAAACAATACTTAAAGTAGGCATTATGAGAAGGTATGACAAATTTATCGAGTAGAAGAGAGTCCGGAATAGACTTCTTGTATATGAGTGCTAATATAAGAGATCTTGATGTAATCCAAGACTATTTTGGGCTAATATCAGACTGATATCAATATCAAATTAGTACACTTCTTTTTAACATTTTAATGAAGTAATTTTGGTATTTTTGCTTTGTGCTATAATGTATTGTAATTTCATTGTTAGCTTGGAAATAAAGTGGTAAAGAAGCAGCTTTTTGATCCATTTCAAGATAACTAATCCTCCCTCTAAAAAAATTTCATCCAGACTTTTTCGGGATGAGTCTGAGAAGTTCCTGAGTGACGTCCTGCTTCCTAACCTGGTGTGGAGAGCTGGTCGCACTGCCGCTGCCCTGCGGACCTCGGCCCTCAGCTGTTTGCTGGCACTGCTGCATGGAGGGGGCATCACGCCACAACAGGTACACACATTTTTTGGGGGGGCAGCAGGTCTATGTAATCCTTCTGTAATCCTCTATATACAAATCCCTGCATGATGATTAATGGAGTAAGGAATGAGTGAATGACTAATTACAGACTTACTATGTCTTGCTTCTTTCACGGGCCAATTGGACGCCATCTTTAAGTGCTTATGTGAAATAGTGGGCAGCAGGTGTGTAACGAAGGCAAGCGGCTTCACATACCTTTTTGTTCTTTGAGGAACAATGCTCCCGCTGTTCGGCGGTGCTTGTTCTGATCCCCTCCTTGCACCTGCGTCTAATCGTAAGTGCAGATGGACACTCAAGAAAACAGCTCCAAACATATAGTGAATCTTGAAAATCTAGTATTTAAATATACAGGCAGAGGTGCAGCTTTTGAATATATTGGTATTCGGATATCCAACTAAAAAACTCACGTTAAAAAAAAATGATATTATTGCTTGGTTATTGAGTATCTATATTCAACATTAAAGAGTTTGTTTTTATCAGTAAACGTCTTTAAAACTTTTATGAAGGATAATGACATCAAACCACTTTAAGAATTTTTGCTGGCTAAAACACGTTTTGAGTAAGTCAAAAAATGATCAGTAGGAATGGAAACTATCCCAGTTGCGTCATTTTATTATATTTAACTGCTTTTGAAAAGTAACCCTACGGGTTTTTCCAATCTAAATCTGGGCTAGTGCTGCTCGCTGCTGCTAGCCACTAAAGTTAGAGCCGCCGCTAAATGCTGGCGCCATGTACAACAATTGTCAGCGTCGTTATGTCTTTTTAAAGCATCTTTAATTAGCTTAATTAGCAATTAAACTTAATTTCAGGACAGCATAGTGTTGTTGATCCGAGAGGCTGATAATTAAAATGTACCATATGTTTTTGGGGAAGGGACGGTTTATTTTGAAGTTGGCAGAGTGTCACTGTCATGCATTGTACGACAGCCAGGTCAGAAAAAAATGCTAATTACCAGCTGACGAGTAGATGCAGGTTGTTGCTTGGCCTTTTTTTTTTTAACAAAAATGTGTGATTCAGTTACTCTTTAGACCCACACCACCAGATGGCGGCAGCAAACTTAAAGTGAAACCACAGATTTCCTTGCACTGTAAGGACATTATCGGTTCTACACAGCTTAACTCATTTGTCAACCATTAATAAACCCCACAGAAGAAGACAAATGAAGGACAGTACACAAGGCTACAGGCGATTGTGATTGTACTACAAGTCTCAGTGTGAGAAACAAAGGTCATGGAACAAATTAAACCCATGTAATAAGACCCAGTTGAATTAAATGGCATCAAGGGAATACTGTCTGT
>NC_142384.1:4975559-5005559 GCF_059441005.1 Hippichthys cyanospilos | reverse complement strand
TCAGTTGAGTTAAGAGTAGGTTGGTGCAATTGAGGAGGGGGAGGGGCGTCATCTTACTACATGTTCACGTTTGATCATATCTAAGGGTGTCTTGAAAAAAAAAAGTTCTCGTTTTATAATTTCTAAGGGAGTCTTTAAAAAAACGACTTATCCAAACAGCTCATTTAAGTTCACGAGAGCTACCGCAATTGAGTAATTCCGAAAAAAAAAAAAAAAATCAGACCAAGGTTCTTCAGTTAAAAGAAAGAATAGCAGCTAGCAATCAAGCTACTTGATCAAATCTATGAAAGTCTCAAAATAAATAAATAACGACTGTACAACAAATTCACATTGTGTCCAACTACAGATGTAAAACCAATCAATCTGTCTTAGCCCTTTTCATACTCAGATTTTTTAAAAAGCATGTCTTAGTCTACAATCTCACACCTGGCGAGCTGATGTGACGTGACCTTTCCTCATCTTCCCGGGCAAAAACGTCTCGCTTAAATTCCGCTAAATGTTCCGCTGAATTGTCCACATTATTACAAGAATCGTAAACGTGTCTAAAAATATCTCCCGCCGCCATCGCATCAAAGAGAGAGATGAGCTTGCGAGAACAAACCCAAAAGCCGATTGACATATTACGAGTCGTCGAGACGCGTTTAAGGCCTTTTTAAAAAAGCAAATGAAAGCATTCTTGGCCTGCAGCCAGTCAGTACATAGCGTGGCGGCTGACCCCCATGCCCTGAGAGGAGATGACTTGTCTGTGCTACATTTACAGCCACGGAAGACTCCAGACACTGCAGTCCATCTTTCTGCCTGACCTGCACTTTTCGACATGACAGCAGAGAAGAAGACCAGACTACGGTTCTCTGCATAAGACATGACAGGAGTTACTTTTTATAGCGCAAATGACAAGAAGGTCTAGCAGTTGCACACATCTGTATTATACAGGGGGGGACCTAAGTTTTTGACAGCCCTGACATACGGTCAAGTTCTGAAAAGTACATCATTTAAGAGTTTGCTTTAAACTGGCAAATGATAACATGCTCAAGAGCCTCAATGTGATGTGTAGGAGTGGGATTTACGTCCACAGGAAGGGCAAGGAGAAAATGACCGACAGCTTCCATTTTTTGGTAAAAATCTAACTCCCTGCTTTCCCTAAATAAATAGGCCCATGCAAACAAGGGCTGTCAAAATGTTAACTTTGGATATTACCGTAATTTCCGTACCATAACGTGCAAATAACAGCTTTAATTTTCTCAACAGAGGGACATAAGGAAAGGAACATATACATTACATACGCTAGCAGCAATAAATCAGAGGACATTACATATTACATACTGTACGTACGCTGGGAGCGGAAAACCAGAGAAAATTTCGTATTGTGTACAATACTTACGCTAAGAGCAATAAATCATTCAGAGATTAAAGAACATGTTTAACCCATACATAAAGCGAAACGTATTAAAAAGGGCATCGTCAAACTTACAATCGGCAATAAAAGGTCACATACATAATGTTCTCTGACTTGTGAAATCGCTGCTGGCATACCTACTGTACGTAATATTCTTTGATTGGTTTATCGTATATGGACTGTGTGTGTTCCTTCCCTTGAGTCCCGGGAAATGCCAACAGGAAATGGTCCGACAGTCAAGTGGAGGGCTTACCAAAGTCCCACAATCACATTTTTACAGATTTTGGGACTCAGTGCACACATAACATGCGCAGGATTGTAAGGCGCACTGTCTATTTTGGAGAAAATTAAAGACTTTTATTTGTGCCTTATGGTAATTACTGTACTTTCACGGGCATAAGGCACCTTTAAACGTCTTAAATTTGTTTTTGCCAAAATTGATGAGGCATCTCGTGATGCGATGCATCGTATATGTGCACAGTTCCAAAATCTGCATATGTTGCTGAGTGACATTGATGAGTGCTCCGCTTGACTGACTGAAAACCTTTACTGCCACTACGTGATGGAGAACAGGGAAAAGTGTGGGTATGAAAGAGGAGGCATGACGTTGGCCCAAAAAAAAAAGACCAAAAAAAAAAGGGTCAATTTAACAAGAAAAAAAAGACCAAAAAAAAAAAAAGTCAATTTAACAAAAAAAATAAATAATCATTTGAAGCAATACTGTGAAAGTGTTTCAGACCAGCACCGTATTATCCACCCTGGGAGCCAAAGATAATCAAGTTGGTTGAGTCTTATCATGACTGAGCTTTCGGCAAGAACTTCAAAATACAAGCGTAGCAATGCCATTCGTTTCATATGTTACTTCTATCATTACACGGTTTATTTTCATGGATTCGCTGATTTCCTTACATTGAAGAGTATAACCTTCTAAAACGAGACCCGTGTATGAAGCACAGTATAAACTGCAAGCTATCGGCTACGTGGAGAAACGTGGAAATCGAGCAGCTGCGAGAGTGTTCAATCTCAACGAGTACATGGTTCGCAAAGGATAAAGCAAGAAAACATGCTTCGCCAAAACAAAAAAATTCAAGTTGGAAGAACAACTCGAGCATTGATTCATGCTCAATGAACAACCTACAAAAGCGTTTTACAGTCACCATTCGACTAAGGGCAAAAGCGCTTGGCGTGTTAGATGGGGAACATGAACAGTTGTTCATATTTGATACAAAAGATAAAAGATTTGCGAATAAAACAAACAAAAAATAACACAATGTCATTGTAAATATTTTAATAAAGTACAACTGAACTCAGTTTTGCTCTTGCTGCCTTTTTAAAAAAAACATACGCGAGTGGGCATGCATGCTACGTCTTGTGTGAGCATGTTAAATTCAGAAATACCACCCGCAACTGAGATTGCCTTTAAATACAAATTTGGCATTGAGGATGTATCCAGGTATCTTTTTTGTTCAAGTTGTCACTTTCTGCTGGTCAAACAAATAGGAGATCCAGCTAATTACTCCCAAATTTGTGCCAGGAAGATGCAATGTTAGATGTTTCTAAATAGCTAGGCTTTTAGCATTCTTGTCAAGGTGTTTGGTGAGTCACCACGACAAACCTCAATGTGCTCGATTGGCCTCTAGCAGGTGTGGCAGTGCCAGTTACAATAGAAGCTTGAAAGCTGCAAGCTAGCCGGAATGCTAATGAGAACTGGCAGACTCGATCCTTGGTGACCACATGTTCAACCACGACAACAGGAGGAATGAGTCTCAGGGGACCCATGAACCTTGAAGACTGTTGTGGAAAACCTGTTCTTGCGTTCACCTCCGCCGTGGAAAGAATGCAAGGGGGAAATTATTGCATCCATAGAAGTTTGCATTTAAACACCATAATTACAGCGGTAGATTGAGCAGCAGGAAAAACAACACACAAGAACTCGTTCTGAGTTTTAAGCAATGAACATAAGAGATCAGAACATTCTAATTGTTGACAAGAAAGCCATTTAACATGAACCACAGGATGGTACGACGGAATCGATGTTTCCCTTCAGCTGACGCAACCAGCAAATGCTGGGTCACAATGACAACAGCGAAGACCAAAACAATAGCGGCAGACAAAAGCTCCAGTCAAAGCTTTTCACAAAATGACATGTGAGACCAACAACACAGCAGAACAACAACGTCATAAAAGATAGCACAAAAGGAATTTTGTGAGAAGATTCAGGAGAAAACTAAAGTTGTGTTGACACCACAGTGATATGGTAAAAAAAAAAAAGTAAGATTTGTTCTTTGTAAGGTATTGTGATTATGTTGCCAAAACAATCTCATCCGCTATGGACATCCTGTCCTATTTTCAAAGGTTAACTTTGTCAGACACTGTTGGTTTTCATAATTTTACAGCGGTAACTTGCGAGTATGTATTTCGAGATACAAATCTCCACTTGGCTAATTTCAATTTAAAATTTGAGTTCCCAAGAAGTTGGCATTTTTCACACAAATCACACACACTTACGAATGTACACAAGCACTAGCTTGATGCTAGCACACAATTTAAAATGCCACAGAGGACCTAACAAAACTAGCCTAACGTCATAAGTTTTTGTTTTTATTTAAACATTGTGCCAAGTCAAGTCGCCATGTTCTGCTTCCAAATGTTTGGATTTTCAGGCTCCAAAAGTACATCTTTTGTAAAAAAAATGATTTTTTTTTGCTTCGCTTTGATTTAAAGCATATAACTATGGTGGCAAGAACTTCAAAACAAACAGCAGTTTAGCCTTTTCCACTTTGAAACTTAACATAAAAGAAACAACATTGTGTATTTTATCAAATCACATTGTTTTCAATCATTCTTTCGAAGGTTTGTTAGCTTAATGCTAAATAACAATGCAAAATGCCAGGGAGGACTAGTTTTTTTTTACTAGTTTTATTAGATTTTTATTAAATATGTTCTGTTTGCAAATGTTAGTGTTATGACCTAAAAAATTGTGATCGTAAAAACCATAAGTTTTATCTTAGGTTTGATTTATGATGGCAATCTTTGGTGGCATGAACCTTGCAACAAACATCAGTTTGGCAGTTTTTCACCTTAATACTAAACATAAAAGAAACTATATTGTGTATTTAATGAAATCAGATTAATGTTGACTCATGAAGGTATGTTAGCTTAATACTAACAATGCAAAATGTCTTAACAACTTAACATAACGAGCATCTTTCTATCTGTTTCACTTGATTTTTATTCATTATATTATGCTTCCAAATGTTAGTATTCTCAGGGTCTAAAATTCTATTCACGTGAAAACATTTTTTTTTTTTTACCTAGTTTGATTCATGGGTAGCTATTGTTGCTCGCAGTGAATTTCACAACAAGCATCAGTTTCACTTTCAATCTAAACATGGAACAAAGAATGTTTTCAATTTAATCAAATTACATTAATTCTGTCATAGGAATGTCTGCTATCTTAAGGCTAACAAACAATACAAAATGCCATGATGGACTTAACATAACTTAACATAACCTAACCCTTTGTCATTAAAAATGCTCTGTTTTCAAATGATTATATGTTGTTACTTAAAAAATGGTCAAAACTAGCCATTTTATTAATACTGCATATGCCTGATTTGGTCGTCAAAGTGAGCTGATGACTTTTCTACAGGAAGTTCACCTTAATGGCCACATGTTACGCCGTGGATCCTTCAAGAAAAGTTTCGCATCCTGGGAGGCAGTTTTGGATAACAACTAACAGTTTATGTTGGTATTTCCTGGAATGTGAAGCGACCGGACGCTTCACACACACACAAACACACAGTGAGCACACAGACATGTTCACACACAGGATGCCACAAATAACAAGCTGAGGCTCCTTTGCAGATGCTTTTCTACAAATTGAAAACTGCGACAGGGCAATTCGCCTCTATAAAACGGAAACAAACCCAGCTGCAACTATAACTTTTACCTTCAAGTACTGAGCTGAGGTGATTTGTAATAGTAGACGAGGAAACCTGTGCAGGCTAGTTTGCAGGCTAAATCCATAGGTGGCTAAGTAAACAAGCTGAGCTGCTGACACACGAGGAGGTCGTCTCATCCATTTAAATCCATCAGGGCGCCCATTGACACGTCACAAAAGAACCCTCGTCCCCATGCGCGGTTTGGATAAGAGGGGTCAAAGGTAACGCACTGGATGCTGCGAAAACAAAGGAGGCCTCACACGAAGATGCCTGATTTCATTGTCTCATGTTGAAAAGGTGAACTTCCGATGGAGTGATAAAGCGCAGAGGTGAAATCCATTAGCTAATACAAAACTAGTCAGCGATGACATCACATCATGCACTAAGCCGCAGCCTGGGTTGTTACATGCTTTCACAGAAGCTAAACTTTTCTTCAAAAATGGCTGCCCAGATTTACTTCATGAACATTATTTATCTACTCTTTCCATCTGCCAAATACCTGTTAAATATAGCTGTGGCATCTTTCCATCAAAAATAAATATATTTTTTGTATTATCTATATATTATCTATATATCTAGCTTGTTTGCTTAATCGCCAAGGCTTAGGTAACCCGAGGCACTTTCCAAGATGTATAAATAGAAACTGGCTTGCAAGTTTATTACCATAAATCATCTGCTTCTCTGTCTATCTTTAGCGTGCTGGCTACATATACCATTAATGCTAAAAATAGCCGTTGTTAACGTTCCATCAACTTTAATCGTAAAAGACCGACTGATTTATTCATAGACTTTTTCTCCATGAATATCAAGCTATCGAAGCTAACTGGCTAAAAAGTATTGCTACATTGATCATGATATAACTAGCAGAGGAAGGCAGTAAACAACATCAGATGCGACATAACAGTAGTCAGTATGCTGTATACAGAACAGGTCAAAAGTCTAGAAAACCTTTAAAAAGTGTAGAAATTCAAGTTGTTAACTCTTTCAAAAGCACAGTTGTGAACTGCAAATCAATCCAGGTCAGAAAGCATCAGCCCTGTATATCATAAAGTTGGCTGGAAAAAAACACCAAGATGGGTAAAGGGTTTATTCAACACAACCAGTTTTAAATGTTTTTGTTACCAAAAGATTTACAAAGTTGACGACTAATCCCCAATTCAGAATATTTTGAAATATTGTAAAAAATAGTGAATTGTCGGTTGTTTTTAAGCTTTTAATTGCTACTTTATATTCTTTGTTTTTTTTTGCATGTTGATTTTGGGAAAGAAAAAAAGCTTGCACAAAGCGGCATTAAAACAACAAAAATACTGTTGAGTGAGTAAAGGTAGCTTTGTATTGAAACTATTAATGGCCACATGTATTCTCACATTTAGTTGATTTTATTGCTAGCAAAATTAAGTTAAATAAATGAAAAATAGTTGGAACTGTTGACAAAAAAAACACAAAAAAAACCCCCTCTTTAACAAAATATAGAACCGCCATAATTTAAAGGCTCACCAGTATGTCATGACAACAAAAAGTAAATTACATTACAGCATTCCCTTGTTAATAAGGGGGGTTAGGTTCCCAAAAATACCCAATGGAACCCAATGTATAGATTGAACTTTTTATTTTTTATTCTTTTAATATTATTTTTCTTTTGTTAAAAACAGATACATAACATACTTTTTTAAAAATTGTCTGGTCCGTCTCAGGAGGAAATTTATCAAGAAAAATAGTGAGGTAAAATTGCAATAGTTATGATCATACATTAAAATCCATGTGTTGGTTGTAGGTTGATTTTTTTCTTAAATGAATAAATGTACTTTTTTCGACTTGTCTTACTTAAAAGGAAGAACAATTGCAAGAAAGACAGCGACATGAACCAGCAATAGAAAAAAGCTATGGTCAAAAATGAAAATTTGCAATAATCAAACCACGGTGTAACGAGGGAACACGGTAAGGGGGGCGCATATGGGCATTTGAACCACTTGAAATGAGAAAACTGGCACTCGAGCAAAATAAAGTGACGTGACACACATCAAGCAGCGCTTCAAGGGGTGTGTGCAAGGCATGAGAACAATAAGTAGCTGCAACACAAAAGCATCAGCTGCCATGTTACACACACCCACACACATACATCCACACTGTGCCTCCCTTCCTCCGGGTTCAAGATAAACATCCCCAAACATGACACATTATCAATCTAAAAAAAAAAAAAAAAAACGCTAACAATTAGGTCGAAAGTGCGGTTTCAATCTCGAACGGTGTTGACGCTTACCTAAGCATCCCATTCATAAAAGCCGGTCCCACGTAGAGGCCCCCAGCAGATTCGACAATGGAGCAGAGGATGGGCGACGCACGCCGAAAATGAAATTAAACGTTTTTAAAAAAGGGCACGAAATGGAAGCTTTCGCAAGTGAAAGGCAAAAGTAGCAATCTCGGCGGAGCTGTCACCTATCGTAAACGGCTCCGCCGTGCGAAAAGGACCAAGCAAAATAGCTCGTGTATGTGTGTGCACCTCTTGCAGGAGTCCGCTGGGTTGGCCACGCCCTCTTCCCCTCGCAGTGCGCCTTAAAGACACAGGAACCCCGGAAGGCAAAATACGTCATATAACGTCGACTAACAAAATCGAAAGAATGAACTCAAGATATGTTGCAATAATAATAAAAAAAGAAAGAAAGAATGAACTCAATTCCATAACAATTATGCCAAAAGATATCATCAAAAAAATTGAATGTAACAATGAGTTTTTGAGTTTTATGACTAACTTTATTTTAATACTGGGTAAATGTCACATTCACAAGGCCAGATTTTCTAGAACCCTTACTAATTTTAGATTATTTTTAATTGACTTAGACTTGTACATTGATACGTTGACTGTAAAAGCAAACAAAATAAGTGAACGTACTTTGTTATATTTTAGGGAATTATTTAATACAACCCCTGACCACGATTAATTTCTTTTCACTTATTTTTTTTTTATGTCTTATATTATTTCTGTATACTGTCCATTAATAATGTACTGTGTTGCTGACTTTGTATTGTATGTTTATACAGGTTCAGCAACAAATAAATAAAAATTAAAAACAAAAACAAAAAAAGTATGAACTCAAAATTAATTGAGTCTGTGTGGATTAAATTTTGTAACCTCAAATTATTAAAAAAAAAAACTGTATCTCTTGATTTACCTAGTTGGCTCTCAACCAATTAGTCTCTTTTTAATCTATAATCTTTCCTGTCATCCACCTTCACTGATGCCAACGTGATCTGATTTGAACCCATCTATCTTCAGTGTTCCACCGCTACCTCACGGTTCGGTTATTGCAGGTTCACGCTATTGTGGATTTTCATTTTTAGCATTTGTTTTCTATTGCAGGTTTACAGTGCACATTTTCTTGCAACATCGCTTGCTATTAGGTCAGATCAGTCAAAGGAAATGACAAATGTATTTATTAAAAATAAATTGACCATAATACATACAAAAATACATACAAAAATGCAGATTTTATGTATGTATTTGTTTTTTTTTAACAAAAGAAACAAGGAACAAAGCAAAAAAAAAAAATCTATCTCAAATTTTTACTGAGGGAGTGACTGAGGGTATTTTGGGACAGTAACCCCTGAGATAAACAAGGAAAAAAAATCTCGACCTTTTAACCTATTGTCTGGCTACTTAACCCTTTAAGCGCCAAAGTAGCAATGTTGCACAAAGCAACTTTTACAGTATACCTTTATCGCTAACCATTTTCGAGCAGTAAGCTTTTGAAATGGTGATACTACAACAAATGCATTGATTGGAAAAAAAAAAAACTCTGTTGGCTTCATGCTTGGTTGATGCTTGATGCATCCATGAGCTCCACGTGACTCCACATGTCAAAATGACATCATTACAGCAACCACGCCCATCCGTGCGGCATCTGCGTGGGCCAGATTTTACACAACATGTACCTCCCGGAATGTTGTCCCACATGGAAAACATGGCAGATCCATTTAGGATTCGGCTGAAAAGGACTACCGTGACTTAAATGCCGTAAGCAACTCCTGGAGAGCATGCACACTGGGGAGGGATGAGAAGTCTGTAAAAATAAAACTTGGAAGAATTTAGATGGTTTGAACCTACTAGGACCTCTGTTATAGAGTAGTGTTGTTTGTATGCTGTAGACGCTATTTACTGCCGCCTATAGTATGGGAGAATATCGACTGACTGAGTGGGAAAGCTGCACTGAGTATATAGTGCTGCAAAATGTGTGCTGGCGAGATTCCACGCGTCATATTCCCGCGTGGAGCGTTCACGCAGCAAGCATACACCAAGCTTAAGGGTTTAAACTTCTCAATTTTAACCTATTACCTGGCTACTTTAGCTCTGCTAAAGATAGTCCACCTATCAATCAATTTAGAAAACCATATCAGGCACAGGTGTCGAAACCCAGGCCCGTGTGCAAGATTTTTGAATGGCCCATCATATATTTGTTTGTTATATCACGATCATAGTTACCACGTGTTCGAAACTATAACTACAAAATTAGAAATGAGTTTGCCAGTCATGAAAAGGCAGGAGTGTCCAAAGAGTGTCCAAAGAAAAGAAAAAAAATCAACCTCAGGTTTTCAGCATGATGCTTCTATGTAGAACAATAGAGGCTACATATGTAACTAGTGTTAGAGGCTGAATAAACATTTCTATGCTTTCATCGCCAAAGAAATCTGAACTCACGTCTCGGGGAAGTGGAGGTGAGCCATTTGTTTGACGTTTTGTTTATTGCAGTTTTATCACGCGTGACTGAGGCGCTCATTATGAAGACCATCCTGACAGCAAAGAGAATTTGAATGTAAATGAGGCTAGGCGGGAGGACAAAAGGAACGTGTCAATGGTTGTTTGGACACTCATTACCCGCCTGCGGCATCCACACACAAATGCTTGCATTATTATTTGTTCAATCCAAAGGATTTAAATGTCACATTAGTCACGCACTACTGTGACTTCCTGTGACAAGAAAACAGCGAGTGAACTCTCCCTATTAATCTAAAAACCTATCGATGATTATGCATCTCCTTTTCTGAATTATGCAGAACATAAATTGTGTTTTGAATGGGTTCGAGTTTACAAGAGCACAAATGTTTCTCTTCATTCCGGAGTCAGGTTTTAACATGCAACCCTGGGTGTTCACAAGGTAAGCGTGTCATTCACCTCAATGTAAAACACAAATTAACATGCAACTTCTGTGTCGTGGCTAAAAATAGCATATTACTCATTTTAGTCACGACTAAAGTCGCTCACCCTGTGATAATGTAAATTTGGATGACTAAGAAAAGTCATGAGTTTGGACTTATACAAGTCCAAGGCATCTGGTAAACCAGACAAGTGGTTCTCAACCTATTTTCTATAATGTACCCCCTATGGATTTTTTTTTTCTTAGCACAGCCATTTCACAGCCATTTTGTTCTGCAACTGCAGAAGCTCGACTGCTTAACATCATGTTTTTTTCAGTTTTACCAATCTAACGATCCGCATCAAACTTAACAAAATAAAGGCATTCCCTCTTTAGCAAAGGAGACACTTTATAACTAAATTTAGCAATACAGTACTTTTCCTCGTGTTCCAGTTAATTTGCTCTCAATTTGAAAAGAAAAAAACATACTATTCATGTCAAGGGGGATAAAACGCTTTACATTAAATTTGTTGATCCCTACAGATATTGTTGAAAGTTTTTTGGACCCCCATTTGAGAACCACTGAACTAGCCTATGTTTTTTTTAAAATGGCATGTTTTTCATTTGATTCATGTCATAAAATTAACGGTTCAACTTGGTTCATTGAGTGCATTGAATTCTGGACCTAATAGCATGAGCGGCACTGTTGCCAGCCTTTGAAGAGCCAGCCAATTCATTTTTGTCCTCCCTTGTGTCCATTTTGTCGCAGCACAGCAAAGTGAATTGCATCCCAGCCAAACACGAGGCATCATTGAAAAGGCCAGGATGTCCTCGACTGAGGACACTAGGACCAGTAAGGGATCCCCAATGAGTGGATCAAAAGACGTACTATCTATAATTCTTCACTCATGGGACATGACAAAGAATGTCTCGAAAATGTTAAGACACCAGTTTGAAGTTGCAGGGATAAAATGCACAATGTTTCTTTAAGGCCAACTATTTCAGCCTTGGATGTAAGAGGACAAAATTAACAGTCACATAGCATTTCCCTAAAAGCTTCCAGACACTCCCCCATCCACTCCCCCACCAGCCTCCCGTCCTCCTTCTGCCTGGCTTCAGATCGATGTTTTCCGGCCACAACTAGAGATTACCCTGCCTCCCCCAACAAAAAAAAATCCCAACCCCTCCTTGAGCTTGGGCGTCCACTTCGTCGCCCCCAAAATCACTCGTTTGAAATCTGAAACAGAGGGTCTGATCCATTCCACAGCCACACACATGAAAAATAAAATAATTTATTTTCAGAGGGCTATCATCAATCGATTGATAATGTCTGAAGACGTATACAGTAGTGGCGTTCACATCAGAATGACTTTGTAGATTACACGTTGGTGGGAAAACTTACACTGTACAGTGGGACTGTCGGTTCCCCGGTGATGCTGCGTAGAAAATGTCTAAGCATACATGAATGTCTTTTTGTCCTCTTTTCTTCACAAACACATTTTTATATCTGCTTCGCTCATCCTCACAGAAAGTTGGTAGGATTTTGTACAGAAAGTCTCACAACTCTGCTTTGGGATGTGACAATCTATTTTGGGGGGAGGGTTCACTGCATGGGCAATGCTTTAAATAATTTTGTAAAATTTTATATCTGGGACAGGCAAACATCAATTGTTAAGAATCAACAGTGTGGAAGTGATTGTTGAGTCTCAAATAATTTTCCCTCTAAAGTACAAAAAAGGGAAGTTGAGCAATGTCAGCATGGAAACAGGAGTTCAGAACATTCCAAACAAACAGATAAGTGGTAAACTAATTCATTACAACAGATCGGGCATGTGAAAATAACTTTACCATCATAAAGATTGAAACATACAAAAAAAAACTTGTAACTAGTGACAATAGTGTTGCAGAATGTCAACATTTTAAAGGTGAGGGTGCAAAGATTTCATCGGGTCTGTTAAAATCATATTTGCTTTGTTAATGTGTTTTGTAAATCATATGTGTCTCTTTGAAGAGATTGTCAACCATAGTTCGATTATTTCGATTATTATATTTGGAGTTTTTAGGAACCTACGGCAACTTGAGGCATCGCAAGTTTAGTTAATCTAACCACCGCTAGGGCTACCGGAATTGACATAATAGTTAGAAAGAATGAGCATGTGCAACACAGAACAGTCTTTGACGAGCAATGTTTTGGAATCAAAAGAGGACGACATTTTGATACAAGAGCCGACAGAGGCTTCAAGACCACCAACAGAGGGTGATGTCATAAAGTGGCTCAGCCATAAAATCCTTACATAAGGCTTTTGTGACATTTCACCTTAGGAAATACCCAAAAACGTGGGGGTGCGACCCTAATTCAAACGGCATATGACACATTTAGAATTTTAGTTAGTGATTTCTACGTATCTAATAATTTTGTAACGGCAGATTTTTGTGGTCCCGAGGGGGAAAAAAAAAACAAAACAATCTTTGCACCCTGACCTTAAAGGTCCCCCCAAAAAGATTAAACAAAAGTACAATAAAGTATTCAATGTGATCTCTTTCTAAGTACAATGAGTATGGTATTGCTAACATTATTTTCTCAAAATGAGTCTATAATTTAAAAGGGTCCAAATATTGAAATGCTCCTTTAAAAAAATACCGTAATCCCCCAAAATATAAGACACATTTTTTACCCAAAAATGAATGCCAAAAGTACGGGTGCATCTTTTGAACAGTAACTTAAATATTAATTTTTTTTTTTTTTTTTACACTATTCAAAAGATTTGTTTGTCAGCCACATAAGACGAGTTTTAAAGCACAGATGTGCATTCTTATATTCACTGTATTATTTCTTACAATAGTTCCCGTAACAAGCGGGCATGAGTTGGCTGTTATCAGCAAGTGCCTGTTAGTTGAGGTTGTTACAGCATTATTTTCAATAAAAAAAGCGAGCAGACTGAACCAACGTCCCAGTCCATCCTTGTTCACACGCAGGAATATTACTAAAACCGAGAAGATCATTGAAAAGAAATGATGTCTCCAGCTGAGTCGGTTAGAGAGCGCTGAAACGCTGATTTGACTCGTCTATTATTTGCGGTCTTTTGGCATACACACAATCATAAACTTGGTGAAACACGGATGGTGCACAAATTCCGCTATTTATTGTAAAATGAACTTGAGCCGCGTCACAACGAAAAGGAAAAGCAACTGCTTCGAGGGCATTCATCTTTTCATCCACTGCGTTCAATTGCTCACAATGCGGTATATATAAAACACATTTAACCCGCAACAAATATATAACTTATGGATGTGAACACAAGAAAATATGAAGGGTTTAGGAAGCTGATATTTATTCGGTTTTGCCATAGTTTTTGTTTTGTCGCCAAAGTGTTGGTGCATTCTATATACGCCAACATAGAAAATACCAGAATTTGCCCCTAAAATTAAGGGTGCGTCCTATACACAGATGTGTCTTATATTTGGGAAGTTATGGTAATTAATGAAAAGAAAGAATGCTGTTTGATTTTGGGTGCACCAAAATTTCACATTTGGCAATTGAAAACTTTAAAAATGGCCTATAACATATAGCAAGTTTCAAACCCCAACTCTTAGAATTGTGAGGCAGACATGCTAACCACTAGCTTACCATGCTGCTTATGTTTTCCAATTTTTCCATTTCATTCAGCATATTTTTTGAGTAATTTGCCTGAAAAATTGTCTCATTTTCCGCACGGCTTTTTGTACCATTTCCTTATAAATTCCTGCGATACTCCGACACAGCAGCCGTAAAGTAACATCACCCGATCCAGCGTGACTTGTGCTTTTGCTCTTTCAGTGTCTGTGATGAAGATATCAGCAAAATGACACGTTGTAAGAAAAAAAAAACAAAAAAAGGAGTTAAGAGTTCATATAGCTATCTACTGCAGCAGCACACAAATCGACACATCCGTCCCCGGCCCCCATTCCGGAAAAACGAGCAAAAAGGTGCCACGATGCTTGAATGTGAGATGTCAGCTTGAAGCGTATTCATATAAATAGCCGGTAAACAATATGAGACGAGTACACAACAATCAGAAAAAGGAAGGCAGTCGCATTGACTGCCTTTTTTTCAGTCTTTTGTTTCTCACTGTCATTCGTCTTGTTTTTTTCTTCTTTTTCTTATAGCAAACATCCGACTCCGCTTCCACCCATCGAAGCGGGCGCGCTCACCTCTAAAGCTCTCATAGGAAACAATAACACGGCATTTCAATTGAAACGGAGCTCGTCGAGTGACAAATGAAAACCTGGAAATGATTGTCTTTTTCATTAAATAAACATCACGTCGATTAAGCACACGCACGCTCGGGGAAGCGGGAAGCGAAGAGTCCCTGTCGGGGCGTCGTCTGGAAAGAGGGCGTCAAACAAAGGAGGAGAAGCCGGCGGTGGGTGGCGGCGGGGCGGCGGTGCAGCCCAAGCTGCTGGGGGGCCGGTAGAGGGTGCCGTGCTGGCTGGGGGGTTCCGAGGACAGCAGGGATGGGGTGGGAGTCCGGCTTCCTTTGGGCCTGAAGAGGGTGCCCTGGCCTTGGGTGGGCTGCGGCTGCGGGGAAGGGGCGCTCTGCGGGACCAGGGGCGGCAGCGGGGGTAGTGGCGGCACGGGCGGCGGGTGCGCTCGAGATTCTTGCTCCGCCAGGGGCTCCGGCTGCGAGTAGCCGTAGGCCGGCGGCCGGGACACGCCCTTGGGCTGCCGGCGCCACGAGTTGTAGTAGGTAGGGTCGCTGATGTAGTGGCTGACGAAGGAGTGCGTCTTCTGGCGGCTCTGGTCCATCTCGTACTCGCTGTCGCTGCCCTGCGGAAACACCGTACCCATTTGTGTCTGAATTAGATGGGCTCAACGAAATAGTTGTAAGCCTTGACATCTAATTTGACCACACTGAACATTTTTTTTTCAACATTCTCAATGATGTAGCCCCTTGGAAATTTTGCCAAGTGCCATTTTGAGCTTTTACATGTTGTCACAATCTGAGTGAAATTTTATATCTCTACTGTCTTCTTTCAAGGCTCTTCCCTTAATGTGAAATTCCTTTGATGCAAAGATAAAAGGATTGGAGAAAATACTGTTCCAGGGTAAAAATGGACAGATACACCCCAGTAAAGTGATAACGAAGTGGTCGTGCCATGGAAATTTTGCCAAGTGCCATTTTGAGCTTTTACATGTTGTCACCATCTGGGTGAAATTTCAGCTCCCTAGTGTCTTTGTTTGATGCTTTCCCTTTGATGTGAAATTGACGTAAAGATTAAAAGAATGGAGAAAATACCGCACAAGGGTTAAAATACAGTTACCCCGGTAGTTTGATACCAAAGTGGTCATGCAATGTTGAACTTTAACATGTTGTCCCAATCTAGATGAAATTTCAGCTCCCTAGAGTCTTCTTTCAATACTTTCCCTTTGATGTAAAATGCCTTTGATGTAAAGATTAAAAGAATGGAGAAAAAAAACGAACATAGGGTTGATTAAGATCAACCAATACCCTAGTGGTGTGATACCTAAGTGGTCACGCCATGTTGAAATCTGACATATTGTCACCATGTGGGGGAAATTTCAGCTCCCTAAAGTCTTTGTTCACTGCTTTCCCTTTGATGTGAAATGTCTCTGATGTAAAGATCAAAGGATTAGGCAAAATAGTGATTTATTAAACTTTAGAACCAGAGTTTTAGTGGTATTGTATCTATTTATTTCTAGTTTGTCTGCCTGAAAATCTGAGGCGATTGACGGCAATTAGCAAAATGGTCGTACCCTGAGAGAAAAAAAGAAAAAAAACAGGCAGCTTTTGCTTGAAAATTCATATTTTACAAATTAAATATTTATCAGAATGATGTGTTTGAATTGGCGGGCTGTGTAGATTATATTCCTTTAACGGGATTTAGGGGTTTAATTCTCCTTTAACCCTTGGGCAAGGTTTTCTCCAATCCTTTGATTTTTTTTTTAATCTAATCCACTTCACATCAAAATAAAAGCATTGAAAGAAGACATTCGGGAGCTTAAATTTCACCGACATGTCAATGATCAACATGTCACCACCACTTAATTACCACGCTACCAGGTGTGGTTCATCCCTTGACTAAAACACTGCGAGAGTGATGTGGAATAAAATGATGTGTAATAGTGTGAAATAAAATGAGCCCAAAATGTTCAAGTGGTCAAATTTGTTCCTACTTGATTTACAGTGTGAAAGGGCAATGACCTGGAAATATGTTGTTACCCTGGCCACCCCACCAAAAAACGTCTAGCTACACCCCTGGCTGCAAGTATTGCCTGCTTATTGCTAACAAAAACGTCTCCCATGGTAATAAAGCATGACAACAATTCCCATATGTCATCTTACATGGGAAACATCCCGCCGTCTAATTATTTAGCTTCAAACAGGAAGTGTAGCAGCTTTTTCAAATTGGTGGCAGCTAGTGGGAGGAATAAGAAATCTGATATTTGCAAGCGGACGGGGGACCCGTTACCTGAACGAGGCGCTCTTCGGGAGACACAAACACTTGTTATTGTCTTTCCCGGGCCTCCCACTGTTTACCTGCCACTCGTGCAAATAGATGTCGCGGTGGCATCTGTTAGCGCGCGGCGCAGCAGTAAAAGGCCGAGCGCACGCAAACGTGTAATGCCGAGACTAATTGTTTGTGTTTCTCAGCGAGAGTCGTACCTCAGAGCGCAATTAAGGTTCCCCGCATTAATCCTCCATCTTGTCTCACTCGCATCTGTGAGTTTAGACGTTATATGCCCAAAAGGAGCAATTATCTCTGCTCCATAGGTGCTACATATTTGGATTCATACATCACGAGTTGTCCTCAAACAATCAGGGATAATTGTGCAGGGGAAACATATTCAAATGATCCCGTGCTCAATTGCAAAAACATTTTTTTTAATAAAACTAACAAATGTTTTACGAGCTTAGTCGTGTGACATGGCAAGCTGAGCTGAGATTGATTGGCGGCTACCGACTCTGATGTCATTTCCAGCCGCCAGCAAGTGGCGAAATGGCCGCCCCGTGATATGAATGAAAACGAGTAGAATTTGCTGCTTAATTCATATTCCAAAAACACAGTATCAATCATAAGACCCAGTAGATCAAACTTACTGTTGTAAAATATTTTTGGGAGGGTTGACTTTCTCATTAAACTCATTCCATCCCAAAGACATGTTTTTATGTTTTTTTAAGAGTCCAAAACAGTAATTCCCAGCTAAGTATGTATGAATGCAAACTTAAACAAACTTACTTTGGTACCTAGTCGATTACTTTACTGCGTAAAGCAATTACTCTATTAATTAAGTACCAAAGTAATTGGTACTAAAGTACTTTGGTACCTAGTCGATTACTTTACTGCGTAAAGCAATTACTCTATTAATTAAGTACCAAAGTAATTGGTACTAAAGTACTTGAGTACCTATTTGAATAATTTGGTATTTACTTATCCAAAGTAATTAATTACTTAGTCCCAGCTATTTTTTCTCTTCTTGCCAAACACATGAACAACATTGCAATCAATAAGTACTTGGGATTGAATGTCTGGACACTTTAAAAAAAATGTAAAAATACGCCTTTGGGATTCAATGAGTTAAACGCATTGAAACCCAAAGACATATTTTTACATATTTCAATTCTGGCCTCCCCTGGCCTCCCTGTAGCTCCGCCCCTGCTCACAGCACCAAACTCCTAACTTGAGCGCATTTTCCAGTCCCTGCTTACTTGCGAATCTGAAATTTCCGACGGTTTCTCCGTCAGGCTGCTGCTCTCAGCCGGAATGAGGTCATTATATTTTGTGCTCACGTCCTCGTCGGAATAGTGCAGACTTCCAGGACTGGGCCTTGGCGGCGACCTGACAGACAAGATAGGGAAAAGACAGACGACAGAAAGAGTGAGATACGGCAAGCAAGCCAAAACACAAACTGACGTCTGGATATGTAAGATGAAGTCTTTCCATAATCCTGTTTTTCCTTCCTTTTGGGAGCTTTTCCTTCAGATGTCTCCACTTTGATGCTTGAGTACACATAAGTCGGCTCTGTCAATCTTATGACAGACACCACTCACAGATGATGGATAAAAGGCTTCCATATCTTCATATTCCAGAGACAGTTCAGTGGGAATAACAGAGTATGACAAAGGATGTGAAAAATACTCTACAAGTCTACATGAACAATTTTCTACATTAATGGCTTGAGTTCCATTTAGGTTAAAAGTCAAGTGACCTTACGCCTTTAATTTAATCTTTTTTATCCCAATCTGATTGGTCCATTTTGCTCCTTGTTTGGTTTCTTTTCATGCACGAAAAAGTTAGTTCCTTTGGCTCAGGCTGTATTTACATAGCAGGAAAAAACTCTAATCATATTTCCCCTTAAAAATGAACAGAACTATCATTTATTGGTATATACACACACATTATATGACATTATACACACACACGCTACAATATTGTAGGAAAAAAAAAGAAAAATACTGTATTTTGTTCATTCCTTTGAACGTTACATCAGATTCATTTCAAATCAAAAGAGCTGAAATTTCAGTCAAATGAAGACAACATGTCAAATTTCGACATGGCACATCTACTTAGTTATTACAGCATTACATTACAGGGGTGTCAAATTCATTTTAGCTTGCAGGCCGCATTGAGGAGAATCTATTCCCAAGTGCGCCATGCAGACCAATAAAAACATGGTGTATATTTATATAACTTTAAAACAACATCTTCAAATTGATTATTCTTTTTTAATACTGTCCAAAACAGAACAAACACAACATCACTAATAATCATAAAACATTTAAAATATTAATCAAAAAAGTTTCAACTTTTTCATATACATTATTTAAAAAAATTGTGCTTATTTTTTTAAGCACAAAATCATCTTGCGAGCCGGATTTAACTCGTTTGCCGGCCAGAACAGACCGTATGTATGACACCACTGCACTACAACGAGTGTGCCATCCCTTGGCTAAAATACTGCCAGAATGATGTGGAAAAAATTTATGCAAAAAACGATCAAATACTGCACAAGGGTTACAGAGCCGTACAGTAATAACCATGATTGAATAACAAATAAACAAACAGTTTAAACGTTGTGGTGCTTGTGCGTCATGGTTTCATGCTTAAATTGACATGGTTTGGCTTTGTGGAGTACACGATTTGGCCAGTAGGGGCAGTATCACATAATTTACAGACACGCTACACATACTGCAGCTTTGAGGATGCAAAACAAGATGCAACTAAGGTGCAGTGATCGCAGTTGTTTTTGTCGGATGATAAAAAATATATTAAAAAAACTGAGTATTGCTGCATGATCTGTCTGCATGTATGTTGTGACCACTTGTTTTCAAATAAGTTAATTTAAAGATTTTTAAACACAGAAAAATTGATATAAAATTTGTGAGTCAGTGTCAGTGTTTCTCTTTATGCGTTAGCATTAAGCTAGTTGGTGGCCTCCAAACACCAATGTAAACACAGTAATATTAGATTTGTCTCACTTAAACATACTTGGAAAAGATTCATGTGAAATTATGTCCAGGCATCAAATTGGAATTGGGCACAAACTGGATTTTTGCTCTTTTGGCATTAGGATCTTTCGAGGTTATTTCACTTCCTCACAAGAGTTTGTTTGGTACAGCTCCGAAGAACAGTTCTTTTAATCCCCCCTAAAATAAAGTACTAAACTGTTGTGTTAAGCGAAAACAGCACTTTGGATCAAAATGGGCCACTTGTGTTCATGTTCAAAGGGCCGGCTAAGCTTAGAAGATGCTCTTAAAATGAAACCCACACACACAGATCCCCAAACTGGATGATTTTTTTCCTTGCTTTCTCCTGCAGAAATGTTCTGCAACTGGCCCCTGAACACAACAATATTTTAGCATCAAGTCCTTTTATGAACTCTGCTGAAGTAGAAAAAAAAAAACCTGTAGTCATTACTGTGAAGATGAGAGGAGTGATTCTTTCTCTTCTCGGTCTACTGAGATGATGTGTTTGAGGTCAGTAAACACTGACTCGAGTGACCAGTGAGGTTAGACAATAAGGCCAGTGACCTCGAGAGCGAGCGACTTTCATACGTGCGTGATATGCATTAAGGCTGCAGATGTAAAAAATGTTAGTATTTTGATGTCCTACTGAAAAAAATAATTCAGTACAGTAATCAAGTATTTGGATATGTTTGTTAGATTTAAGTACAACTATGAATACAAAAGGCAAAAAAAAGAAACATTTTAATTTAATATATTTTTCATTTCTATATGAAAATATATATTTATATTTCATATAACATATTTATATATATATATATATATATATATATATATATATATATATATATATATATATATATATATATATATATATATATATACATTGCTAGCATCTCATGATGGTTGCTGCAACTAGATGCTAACATTGGCACAGTCGCTAATTGCTGGTAACAAGTGCAGTCAATGTCAGTGTAATTAAGTCTTTAATAATGAATTAAGTCAACAAAGAGCAATATCACAATGTATGTTATGCCATTATTAGGTTTGTGACAAATATTTATATATCTTACTGAAAATCATGTCAAATGATCGAGGACTCAGATGAAAATTAATATTTACTGTTTCTTGATTAAAAACTGTAGAAGACAAAACACATTTTCAATTAATACAGACACATTTTTCAAATGTGTTTAGCAGTAGGCTTTTTTACTCCTTAGAAACAGTGACATTTTAGTCAAACATCTTTCCATTTCCTTTATAAAACAAACTGATGTCAAGAGCACAGTAGCAATTTTTTGCTAGATAAAATAACCACATTAGAATAAGACTGTTTGCTCAAAAGTGATTAGAAGGAACTGCGAGAATATCAGTTTCATCATTTACATCTATTAATCTACCTCTGAATAAATAATATGACAATTCTCACTGGCCTAAATTGGGCAGTTGAGTGCTGCTAGCTGCTGACACTGCTAGCATCTCGTGTTGCTCGCTCTGCTAGCCACTAACACTGGAGCCAATCGCCGGTAATAACACCCCGTATAATACGCAAGGGTAATCATTTTTTAAATCATTCTGAATCCTTTAACTACACTCGGAGACAAAAACTGTGTGCCGTATTTTACGTAGTATAAAGTACATCAGATAAAGCACACCTTAAATGTTGGTATATGAGGGCCTATTTCAAAATATTTTCATTTATATGGCACACCGCATTATAAGTCGCATAGAATCGAAGCTACAGTAATGGCTGGGCTTGCATTATGCATCCACTAGATGGAGCTGCACTAAAGGGAATGTCAACAAAACAATTAGATGAGACAATAAATAAATGAAGAATAAGGATGATTTGTGGAAAGTACTATCTGAAGAATGTTGGAAAAATACCACTTTACAATTTAGATTACACTAAAAGGCTGTTTAGATGATGAGACATGTCGTGTTTAAAAAAATATAATTATGATTCATTTAGATATTTAACCTAAATTTTTAATCAAATTACAACCTAAAACTTTACAATAAATTGTTCTGTTGATTTAAAGTTTAAAAAAATCCTGCTGTTTTTGCACATTGGAGTATATTGGAGTAGCAAATCAAAATTTCCAAGTGAGTGTTTAAAAAAAAAAAAATAATGATAAAACATACATTCATAACTGAAATGCAGAGATAAAAACTGAAGAATGGTGAAGTTATTTTAATTTTTCATCCCCCCAAAAATAAAAACTTGCGTTTTATAAGGCGCATCGGATTATAAGACGCACTGTCAACTTTAAGAAAATTGAAAGCATTTGGGTGTGCCTTATCGTGCGAAAATACTGTAAAAAAATAAAACAAAACAAAAAAAACATATGGTTGAGCGGTTAAATTTTTAAATCATAAATCAAACTTGATTTCAGGACAACAAAGTGTTTTGACGAGTCAAGTCAGCCATTAAGGAAGAAAACAGTGCCAAGATCCACTTCAAAATAAAAGCCTACCAAGGCATTGATTAGCACATTTAGGAGAGTAAAACTGTTGCTTTTTTTAAAGTAATTTTGAACACTTGCTAGCTTGAGCAGTTAGCTTGACTTCTTCTTGACCATGGGTACAAAAAAGGGCACACAAGGCAAAAAAAAAAAAAATGCATCAAGCATTTGTTTGCACTCAGTTAATCAAATTAGTCAATGACTCTTTTCAGCTCTATGACGCTTTCTACTTGAGTGATTCACTGATTCTGTTTAATTTTCCCATTCCAAACCATTTTCTTTAATGTGAGAGACCCCATACAAGATGATGTTGAAAAAGACTTTCCTAAAGTAGCACCCTGAAGAAAGTACAAGTGTTGCGTGATTAGGGGCCGAGCAGACAAGCATAAAAGGACGGCAGTGTCAAGTGCAATATTAATTCATAAAGTGGAGCGTCTTGACTCTGACGAAAACGCGGAAGAGGAAAAAAGAAGTCATTGCGGAAAGTGAAATGAGACGCATGCAGGGACTAAATCAAATATTCCCGCAGACGCGATGTGACAACCACCGTGAGAAGCTTGACACAACAAAGGGACATCTCCTTTTAGGTTAAAGGGGATTACGCGAGTGGGCGGACTGAAAGAAGAAAACACGTTCGCAGAGTTGGCTGCTTAAAAGGAAGAGTTACCGTATGCAAGATCACGCTACAAAATACTGCCAGCGAGCTTTTGAATTATTCAAACTTTTCGTCTCGGTTCTACGGCGAAGGAACCGGTGCTCGCTCCCTCAGCCCTTTCAAATATCCCAGAGGGACAGCCCCTCGTGTCTCTTGCTAAGGGGTCCACTCATTAGCAAAGAGTACAGTGGCGGGCTGGAGTGCTTCAAAGAGCATCGTGACGGGCTTTCATGGCCTCCTTGGTCAAGGACAACACTCAACAAAAGCTCATCATCTTATGGCTGCTTTACAACATCCGAGAACGATAGACGCCCACCGAAAATCATTTTTATGGATATATTTGCCCTGCATTTTCACATTATCAGGCTTATGTCTCCGAAAAATGAAAATTGAGACATCAACATTTTCTCATTCTACACGTAATTTCCTTTACATTACTCATCTTTTAAAGGTGCGCATCATCTATTAAGTCCTTATTTTATTACACTTCGATTATCATTTCAACTTTTGGCTGCTGGGAAACGAAAATCGAGGCCTTAAAATCCCCAAATCTTTGTGGAAAATTCACATTTTCTCCAATAACTCAAAACTACTCTCCTTAACAAAAGGCTGGTTTTGTAAAAACGCATCACATTTATGTAGTTTTAAATAAGGGTAGCCATTCTGCATTCCGATTATGTGGACTGTGTTGTGATTTTTTTTTTTTTTTAACCAAACAAAATTGAATATAATTGTGAAACCCTGATTGTTATAAGTCATTGAGCTAGTTTGCGATTGATGGTTATAGTCATCAAAAAATGGGATACATGATTATCGGCTGGAAAAAATTATCTGCACTGATATTCAATGTTTTGACGACTCTTGGTACGACATTTTATTTTTTTTAATTCAATGGCTACTAAATTCTCAATATTCGCCAACATCTTAAGAAAAACCCAAAGCAAACCTTTGCAGTATAATATTCCGTTTTATTCGGTGTGTCACTCTTTATAACGGGATTTTGTAGAAAACAACATGAGAAATGAACCAACACTGCTTCACTGTCTCTGACATTGCTTCATGGGTTTTCAACCTTTTTGTACCATCCTGTAAAATGTACGTTTTCACTAAGGCTTTTAATTGGCTCAAACACATATATGGTGGGTGTTATGATATGAACAAAGTATTTTTCTTTTCAAATTAAGAGCTAATTACGAAAGTTACAACTAGTAACCAAGCCCCCAATCGGGTGATCCAAAAATCGGCCAAAATGTTTTGGTAAGCACTATACTTGACGAACTTTCCGACCATTTCCCGCTGACACAGGCTGGAATACAAAGAGTACGTAGGCTGGCAGCGATAAACCAATCAGAAAACATTGCCTATTACGTACAGTATGTAAGCTAGGAGCTATAAACCATTTCGAAAACATAACGTAAGTTCCCTTTTACTGACTATGAAGAACTATACATACACAATAGTTGAAAACTGAAAAAAGGTTGAGAAGCACTGATATGAAATAACAAACGGTTTAGTTTCTTCACAGGGATTTTGAAACAACTCTTATCTCTTGTTGACCTCAACATGAGCAAACCTGATAAAGTCCAGCTGACGACTGGACAGGCGAGCTTGCATACCGACGCTTGTCTTAATTCTCCCTGCATTACGCCGCAGAAGAATTCCGGCGTGAAACCCACTAGGCAAATGTCCTACAATGAGCCTCAAGAGCACTCTTTGTCCAAAGCTTTGATTGACGGACAAAGAGGACATGCTGAATCTTATGAATGCTAATTAGCCACTATTGTGCCGCCCTCCTTATAGCGACTATTGCGACATTCATATGCTGAATATCAACCAAGGGAGCGGAAGAGGAAGGACCCAAATCAGCAGCTGCGCTCCTTGCGGCTCTGTTTGCTCTCCAAATAGAGGACATATTGTGAGGGACGAGACGAAGACCTAACGGCTTGTAATTCATCCCCCGTCGGAATCATATCGCATCATTAGAAAAGAAAACAATACGTTGGGAGATGTTCCGGCAGGGCGCTTTTGTGAATGCAGGAAATGAGCTCAGGCCACTGACCGCGTGTAGATGCCGTTCTTGCGACAAAAGGAGTTTTTCACCGAGAGGCGGCGGTTGTTGAGCTCCAGAGAGGGGAAGCGGCCCTCGTCCAGGCGCACCATCTCGCCGTGGGTGAGCGGCAGCGCCGTGCAGTTGGAGTGGTTCCCTAATTAGAAAAAGAAGAATGAATTATCATTTGCTTTGTTTCTGAGGTGTCTGCTGAACATTTCCGCCAATAATTCAAATTTAACAAAACAAAGACACATTTCAATGTATTTGCTTTCAATTTGAAAAGAAAAATATTTGCTGATACCTCATTAAAATCTCACGTTTAGTGTTTCTTGGCTACACCGTGGTTCGATTAGTGTGGCTTCAGTCTCACAGGACCACCGGAAGGCATATTATGTTGCATTTAGTCTTCTAACAAAACCAGAAGTTATTCGCGCAATATAAATGTGTATAATTGCGAAGTTAACTGTCAATCATTCAGTTCATCAAACTCACTGATGCTAATGCTAGCTGATTAGCTTGTTAGCTCATTTTTAACGCATCAATGTCACTGTAGTGTTGTTCCCTTGCTACCGCTCTATGATATTTTACATATTTTTCCTCCCTGTAAGCTGGACCAGACAAAAAAAATAATGATTTTAAGTATTTAGCTTTGCCATCAATAGCTATAGACATCAAACGTCCATTAAACTGGGCTGGCAGAGAAAAAGTGAACTTTTACTGCCACTGACAGTTATATAAACGTCAAAGATCCAATAAACCAATGGCAGTAAAAAACTTAAATCTCTCACTGCCATTGCCGCTTATGAATGTTAAAAAAAGGTATTAAACTGGTGCAGGCAATATCGGAGTTAACTCATTCACTACCATTGACGACCATAGACGACAAAAACACATAAAAGTGACGGCTTTAGATGTCAAAAGCCATTAAAGTGGGCTGTCGCTTCCATTGATGGCAAAACACGTCTAAGATACAATTGAACTTGGCTGGCAGTTGATAACTTAAATTTCAGAACCTCCAATAAGGTTATGTAAATGCTTTATTTATTTAATTTTTACTATCATGAAAAAAATAATGAGGATAGAATTCAACTCAGGCAGATATTTCTAAAAAGCATTGGAATCTACAAATAGACCTCCCAAAATACACCCTGGAGGTCATAAAGGCTCTAATAAAGACCTCTTGTGTACTTTACAATGTTTTACATGGTGCAAAAAGGCCGCTTTTAGGGGACTTGAATTACTGAGTCAGGCCTCTGGTAAATCAAACAGCGGGTCAATGCGGCTTCACAGACGCTGGAGAGGGGTCAACAGGGGTCAAAGTCCCCTTTATGGCCTCGCGCAAACACGGGTCCAAGCGACGCCACTTTGTTTGTAGACCTCGCTCGCTGAAACGCTGACTAAGCTCAAAGGAGAAGAAGGGCTACTTTCCCATCGCCCTGACTCACAGAAAGAGTTTATATTTTTCACCGATTTGTAAGGTGCAAATTGCACACAAGCGCACATATGGTTAATGAGAGAAGCATTTTCAGACCTGAATCTGTCTTTTTGGTGTATTTTTTACTCTGTCCACGGATGATGAGGACGAAAACCAGCAGCAAGATGAAGATGAGTCCCACAAGTGCGATCACCACCAAGAACCACCATTCTTCGTAGAAAGGCGACACTTTCTGGGCTGGGAACAATCAAAAACGTCAAATGAGACTTTACTAGGTCCATTTCCAGGTCGAGAGTTGGTGGTTTGCTTTTTTATTTGGCTTGCCTGATATGGAGGGCGAGGGGAGGCTGGGCGAGCCGTAGCCGTAGTCATTGACGGCGATGACGCGGAAATCGTACGTGACGCTTTCCCGAAGCATGTCCAGGTTGAGCGTGTAGGAAGTGACTTCTTTGGGGATGTCTTTGATGAAGATGTCCCACAAGCCTTCGTCTTCAAAACAAACGTAGACGTAGACACTCTCAAAACACACTAAGACGGCAAGAAATTTAATCCAACCATTCTTAAAAACCCACAGTTGTGAAATAAAAATCATTCCAGGTTATGATGCAAGGGGGAGCGGCTGCTATCCCCTGCCAACCCACTTGTACCGTAATAGTCAAATCTACCAACACCAAATTCAAAACTTGATTATACAACTTCCTTAAATGGGTACTGGGCCGTAAAATGGGTCTATTTGATGAAATTGTCTGGGTAGAGTTCCAAAATATGATGATAAATCACTTGATCCTGTACCAAGCCAAAATACGCCCCCCCCCCCCCCCCCCCCCGAAATGTAAAAAATAAAAATAATAATAATAATCATAAAAATAATAATAATAATAATATGAATTCAAAAATCCGCTTTGAAGGGTTGCCATTTCTCAAAAATAGTATACCTCTGGTTGTTTTGATTAAATATTCTGATAGACAGTCAGAATTAGGACTGCAGGTATAAAGTATTTTTGGTATGCGGGTATCCTAGAGAAAAATCGGATATCATGTATTTGGATAAAAAATTTAAGAAACACATGTTATCATTTATTATAAATACAGAAGACCAAAGGGATCAATTCAATGGGACCACTTGGAGGAATTTTTGATTTTTGCTTCTTTTTTCTCCATAACTGAGAATTTTGTAGAAAGAAAACAGTGAACCAATACAACTTCTTAACTTTTCATCCTTTTCTTGCTCCCCTGTAAAATTTGCAATTTCACCAAATAGTCCTCTCCTATTAGACCGTACTCGATAATTTGTCAAAATAACTCCCACACATGCAAACAGAGCAATGGTATACAAAAAAATAAAAATATTAATATTAATTAAAAATAAAAAAAAAAAAAATAAAACATGGCAGCGATAATCGGTTTTAAGTACGATTTTTTTTAGTTTACTAAATAATGCCATCATTTTGGTTTTTCTTATTTCAATGACTTGAATATCAAACTACACTGTAGAGCATTTTTAAATCATGAAAAAACACTGAATGGATGGTGTTTCCAACTTTTTGACTGAACTAAATAACTTTTTTTGTTTTGCTTTTATTGGGCTATTTTGTTCTTTGGCTTACCTGAGGGTCTTGCTTCAATGACGTATCGCGTGATGGGCGCACGGCCTTGATCGCCGCTGGTCCAGTGGAGCGTGAGGGCGGAGCCATAGCGGGAAATAAAGGGCTCCCCTGGAGGACCTGGTGCTCCTTGGTTGAGGTAATAAATAGGTGAGATTGATCTTTTTGATTCCCCTCAAGGTTTGACAAAGGGGCGTTCTTACCTTCTCCGGGTCCGGTGGTGATGTTGGCCTCCACTTCGGGCCCGTAGGTAAGCGTTTTGGCGCGGATGCGAAAGTTGTAGGTGACGCCATCGGCCAGGTCCTTGATTTTCATCCACAGGGGTGCACCGCCTTTCACGTCCACCGTCACTATCTTACTGACACCTGGAGTGCGAGCAGAGGAGTCTGTACAGAAGAAACTCTAGATGCTGCACTCTGCTGGAAATTCAGAACTTACTTGTACACATATTTATTTATTATTATTATTTTTTTTTAATATTTTGGCTTTATAAGGGAAGTCGACCCAAAATTTGTCTTTAGGCTCCAGTGAGGAAGCCAATGGATTTGTGTCCACAGTGGTGGAACTTGAGTCTTGGTTTACAACTTTTTTTCTTCCATTACTAGTTATCGGCCTCCTTGACTCCTACTACTAACGCCCCTGAGAAAATAATATCAGTATATCTGTATTAATTTCCCCTATAGTCCTTGTAGGACCTTTGTCAAAATGTCCATTGGTAATCAGGAGAAACACCCGCACAAGATATTTGCAGTTGAAACAATTAGCTGAGAGCCCATCACAACCTCGGCTCAGCATTTCACCTCTGCCCCCAATTACTTAACGATCTGGTTCCGGCGGCCGCACTTAACCGGCTATTAGTCATGTTCCCCTTACGGACAAGATATATCGGAGCGCATGCCTTTTTATGAGAATACGCTGTATATTCTCTGACGTGTCATAAATGCCTCATATGCTCGGTGTGTAAAAAGACAAGAGCGTGCGAAAATGTCGCTGACCCTCACAAGCAAGAGAGCCGCTATATCACAGGGAAAAAAAAAAGGGGATTCCAGAGGGACTTAATGAGTTCCTCACCGTCGACTGGAGTGCACGGCTCGTAAACCAGGCGGTAGCCCTCCACGATGCCGTTGGCCCGCTTGGGCTCGCCCCACGACACGTTGACCGAAGTGGTGGTCAGCTCGCCAAAGTGGATGAAGCTGGGAGCGCTGGGGGCTATCACAGGAGAATGCTGCGTTATTTTTATAGGCGATAAAAAATACGCACAAACATATACTTGTGTAAAAGGTTCAAATCCAAGACACTGTCAAGTGAATTGAAAAACTTGTTTAAAAATAGCTTCTCAATTTGTGTTACGTTTGTATTTACAAATATGTCTGAATGTATTTTTAGATTAAATGCCAAAAAGATTTTTTCATGATCCCATGGAATATTAAGATGAATTTGTATTGGTTAAAAAAATTGTTTAGCATTAGGCCTACATTATAACAATTTGTTTGAAAATTAAGAAAACTGGTTCATAGGATTTTTTTTGTTTGTTTTTCCCATAATGCCATGGAGTAATCACAAAAAATAAAATCAACATTTTTAGCATTCAACCTCAAAACACATTGGTAGGTATGTATTTGCAAGTAAGTTCAAACATATTTAAAAATATACTTGCAAGTATGTTCAAACACATTTAAAAATATGTTTGAATGTATTTCTGGATTAAATGCTGAAAAGATTTTTCCATAATGCCAAGGAGTATTAAGATGAACTTGTACAGGTTTAAAAAAAAGGTTTTTATCTTGCGTTTGGTCTACATTATACCAATTTCTTTGATAATTAAGTCAACATTGGTTCATAATATTTTTATTTTTTG